>NC_003074.8:5197443-5503169 GCF_000001735.4 Arabidopsis thaliana
ATTGTACCTTCTCCACGAGTCTGTGTGCTCGCTCGGTTTCTCCTTTGGAGAATGCTTCTGCAGCCTGTCAAAAAGGAAGAGGTTTTAGTTATGCAACCATCACATCATGACAATCATATAGCCATTACAAACATATAAAGGTATATCGGGCAATTATCTCAAAGACTTACAGCTCCATAATATTCTTTCATCTGATTCAAATGCTCGCGTACTGCTTTACGATGTGCCTTAAATTCATTTTCATCGTCATCTATCACAGGAGAAAAATGATAGTTGAGCAAACGCTTGAGGAACAAAAGAATAAACTCAAATAAACGTGTATGTAAGACTACGGCATGGTTACCTTCTTTAGATGTATTGGACGATTGTTTCACAGCAACTACTCTCTCTTGAAAAGGGTCTTCCAGAGGTTTAAAAACAGGACGACCAGCAACTCCAGGTCTCCTTTCTCCAAAATGTCGAGTTACTTTTGGTTTGTCCACATATCTTTCCGCACCTGAGAACAAAGCTTCTAAAACTTCCTTTTCAAGACCATTCTTAGCATTACGCCCTTCCTGTGAACCTGTAAAGGTTCTTGCTCCAACACTGCATCATCACAAAAAGCAATTTGAAGAGGAAAAAAAATCAAAAGGATTGCAAAGGGAAAGTTTCGGTACAAAGATTGACTAGGAAAAACGTGCCTCTGAGAAATTTTTTGTAGTTCCATTTGGTTGCAGGATGTAGATTGTCTTTGAGGATCAACTTTTGACATCTATATAGAAAGGGAAACAAAGCAACAGAGTCAGATTTAGAAGAAGACGCTATTCTATAACAAAGACCAAACTGAAAGTCATAATAAAAGCTCACAACTTCATTGGAAATTCCAACATCAGCATATTTCTTGGTATCAGAAAAGTCAAGCAGTTTCTCCGTACTCTGCAATATAATGAAGAATATAGTGTAGATGCCAAAAGAAGAAGTTGTAACAAAAGCAGGATCAAATGAAATACTCACAAGAGCCATATGCCAAGAGTTATAGAGATACCACTAACAATCAAGTGATCAAAATTAGAGGCGACAGTCGGTATGAAAAGTCAACTTTATCTCAAATTTTAGTCAGCAGTAGTACCAAGACAGAGAAAAGGATTGTCAAAGTGGCTCAAGGGTATAATTGTAATTATTGTTAAAGTAGCTCAAATAAAGAGTGATGCAACTATAAAGGTCACAGGTCATAATTAAGCGGTGGTCATCTTGATGAGCTTCAACGTATGGGGCTATATAATATAACTCAGCCAGGAAAAAGTAAAACATTTAAAATATTTTAGAAAAAGAAAGAAAATGAAGGCATATGGGAAAGCAAAACGCTGTTAAAGAAACAAAATACATTATTTTTCAGAGCTAAAGGCATCGGGTTACCTTCTTCACATCATATCCGCATACGCCTGATAGTTTAGTGGAAAAGCAGATTAAGTTTAGCAGCTAAGGTCGCCAATACCACCATTAAAGAAGAAAAATATGTAAAGCAGAATCAAGGAAAGCTAGAGAATGCTTACCAAGAACCTGGTGAATGACTTCTTGGCTAGCTTGAAAACCTTCTCCAAGCATCTTAACAATAAATTCCTCAACATCAGTTGGAGCCCTGCTTATCTTTCCCTCGTTACTTTTTCGCATTTCTTCACTCCATATCTCAGTTTCTGGAATATCCCTTGAGTTTATCTTCAATGGTTTAGTTGCTTCTTTGGGAGCATTTGATATAGGCCTGGTTCTAGCATACTCCTTACCAATAACACTTGAAACAGTACCATTTGATATAGAATTTCTCTTCGGCCTCCATACTTTCGCTTTGCTATCCTCTTGTCGTGGAACTTCCTTAGGAACATAGACCTGAGTTGGTTTTGAGGTTGCTGTCTTCATTTCAACTTGGTCACATTGAGGCGTCTTTTCAGCCATTGCAGAGAGAATCTCACCAGCTACATCGACATTCTGGCTAGCTTGGCAGTAAGCAGCGGCAATGTCATCAAGAGAAAAACGAGAACCAAAAGTATCGAGAAGCACTTGTAAGCTTCTTGAATCAGGATCACTATTCGAAGAGCTTGCAATCTTTGACATTCCTCCCACTAATTCACAGTGCAAAACAAATGGCTTGGTTAACAACAGTAGCTATGCAAAATGTAGAATGCTGAATGATTAAAATGTTCCCTACATTACAACCAAAATGTTATGCATTTGAAGCTGCAAAAAAAGCTAGTTTCAATCATCTTCCTAATAACCATCACTGACTACGAAACTAAAGCAGAACATGGCTTGTAATCATGATACTACTCTCGGTCAAAATTTCAATGCTCTACCCAAAATTGCATATAACAAACACCTGGCAGGCATTATATCTCCGATCTAAGTAGATAAATGGAACTGCTCAATTATCTCTACACAAGCCAATCAATGATCGTTTCTGAGAGTTCTAAAGTAATACAAGTGAAGCAAATCAATGGCAAAGTGAAAAGTCCAAGAACACCTTTTTACTCGGTATCGATAATCACAACGCAATTAGGGAAACGCATTATCAAAACGAAGAATGTGAAACCTTGAGAATCAGACTAAAGAAGAAAGAATCTTTCTAAAAGAGCCAACTCGAACTCGTTTGGAAACCGCATTACACCACAAAGAAATCCATTTCCAACAATCAGCAATGCAAGACGCAAAAGAGTAGAGACGGAGATAGTGTAAGAGTACACTTACCAAAAAAGCCCGAAGCAAAAGACGCCGGAATCGAGAATCGGAATATTAGGTATTTCGATTGCAAAAGATCGAATCTTGTAAAATCGAAACGGAGAAGAAGAGGACAAAGTAGAGAATTGGTTAAGCAGGGAAATACATTCGGTGCATGAGACGAGAGGAGAAGGAAGTAAAGTTTCTATAGGCTTTGCTGCGAAAAGCAAGCGCCTTTGCTTCCTCCAAATTTTATAGGGAAGACAGTGACAAATTCTTGTTATTTATAAAAAAACCAAATTTGAAAATCGAAGAGCCAAATTGCAAAATAAATTTAACATTTTTTTATCGGATGTTACAAAAATAAATTAGATATCCACATAACATGTGCGAATGTTATTGATAATTTTGTATTAATCAACAAAAAATACATGTCGGGAAAGAAAAAAAAGTGTTTCATTTATTGTTATGAACCCTTTATAAGTTATGTATTACCAAAATAGCACTCATTGTTTTAAAATTACAAATTAGTCCGTTCTTTTATTCCCGTACTCGTTCCTTCTTCTTCTTCTTCCTCTCATCGTCATTTTCTCGATTCTCACTCTTCCGGTCACCGACTAATTCTGGTTAGCTCACATTCCTTATGCTCATTCATCCACAGTTCCCTAATTAACGCTACGAATTTTGTTTCTCCTCTTATTTCTTCTTTCCTCTTGTAGAATAAGGTTTATCAAAAGAATAAGAATAAGGTTTATCTCTTAAATCTCCGATAATTAGCAGAGTTTTTTCAGGATTGAGTTTGATTTGCTGTTTTGGAATCATAAATTTTGCGTTTTAGTGGATAAAAAGCTAGCTTTGAAAGAGTTATTGCAGAGAAAAAAAATGGGATCGAGAGGGATTATCAACGATAAGTGGTCAATGAGGATTCTATGGGGTTGTGCTATCGGAAGTGCTATTGGTATGATTGATCCATCTTTCCCACATTTTCATCTTAGAGACTATGGTTTTTGTTACTCAAATTCATGAGCTTTTTGTTTGTATGGGACACTTTCTTTAACCCATAATTGTTTAGGTTTATACATGGTTGCTGTAGAGAGACAAACTCAGAACAGGGCTCGTGCTATGGCTGAGAGTTTGAGAGCTGCTGAATCACAAGGTGATGGTGATAATGTCTAATATCTACCAAGTAGTGCTCAGTTGAATACTCTCAGTTGAGTTTTTTTTTTTGGTGTTTGTTTTTGTTATAATGACTTCTTCTGCCAAGATGGTGTTGATGTAGTTTCTTTTTTGCAAATAATCGTAATAAGGTTTCGAAACTTGGAGAGTTGAAGTTGCTGAACATACGATTTGTGTTATCGCAAAAAAAGTTATTTCTTATGCCTGTCATGCTATGTTTGTGAATTCGATTTTTAATGCGTATTTTCAGCAAGGCGTCTTGCGTTTAGGGGATGTGTTTTCTATTAAGTAAAAGTCTTCCTTCCTATAAAAGCATGAGGGATCATTTTATCAGGAATGTACAGCAGGATCAACTTATTACATAGAAATAATGGCTCAGGGACACCAAGGCTTATGCTTTGGGTTTATCTTCTTACTATGCTTCTTCAGCTCTACTTTTGCACTCAGGATTCTTAAGGACCTCCCTATGATGGAGCCAAGAAAGCTAGATCTGAACCATGAAATGATGCCTGGGATGGTTATGCTACAGCCAGATCATGAGGTCCAACCTGAGCACACGGTCAAGCCTGGCCATACACTCCAGTCCATGTCCGGTGTATCAGAACATCCAGAGCACACGGTTAAGCCTGGCCATACACTCCAGTCCATGTCCGGTGCATTAGAACATCCTGAGCACAAGGAAAAGCCTGACCATAAACTCCAGTCTATGTTGGGAGAACATCCTGAGCACAAGGAAAAGCCTGACCATAAACTCCAGTCTATGTTGGGAGAACATCCTGAGCACAAGGAAAAGCCTGACCATAAACTCCAGTCTATGTTGGGAGAACATCCTGAGCACAAGGAAAAGCCTGACCATAAACTCCAGTCCATGTCTGGTGAATCAAAACATCCTGAGCACAAAGTCAAGCCTGATCAGATAATGCAGACCATGGCGAGTGAACTGGAAGAGGAAGATCCTGACCACACAAGTAAGCCTATGGGGTATGGTGTAGGTAGGGGCTATGGAAGTGGTGGGTCTGGTGTTGGCTATGGCGTTGGAATTGGCTCTAGTGGAGGCAGTGGCTTTGGAGAAGGTATTGGCTCTAGTGGAGGCAACGGCTTTGGAGAAGGAATTGGCTCTAGTGGAGGCAGCGGCTTTGGAGAAGGAATTGGCTCTAGTGGAGGCAGCGGCTTTGGTGAAGGAATTGGTTCTGGTGGTGGTACAGGTATTGGCATTGGAGAAGGAATAGGATCCGGGTCTGCCCAACCCAATTGCGGCCCTGTCACGGGAGCTCCAGGTAGCGGATTCGGTGAAGGCATAGGACAAGGTAGTGGTCCAGGGGAAGGGATTGGTATCGGTATAGGACAGGGTGGACCTAGTGTAGTAGTCCCAGGCACAAGAATCCCTCCGATAGTGGTTCCAGGCGCACAGATTCCCGGTTTTGTGATTCCAGGTATCACAGTTCCTGGCTACGGTACTGGATGCCAAACAGGTGGCTGCAATCCGAACCCACCACACTACTATATCCCACCAAGCTGTCCCCATTGTCCACCTTTCACATCAGGACAAGACAAACACATGTCAGACAAAGGAGCCATGACCGAAGCTCTTGCACCCACTTCACCGGAGATACATGTTTAAGCTTTAAGAGTCCATGAAACACCAGTCTAATAAATCACTCATAATGAAATCTATTTTGGTTTATAAAAGCTTCACAGAAAGTTGAATAATACAACTTTCTTGCTCAAGTAAAAAGATATATAAGGGAAATGCATATAAGAATAAGTGAGAAGTACTCAGAGACAGAAAAAGATTGATTAAGAATTAGGCAGCTGGTAATTGCATTTCCATGGCTGTGTATCTGTATGACTGACAAATGAGTTTAAATAGACCGGTCCACAAATCAAGTTAAGCTCTCTACTTTAATGGAAAATACGAACTTTAGCTTATATAATTTCTTAATTTGAAATGACATAAAAAGAGGTGAATTTTTCTTAAAGCATTAAACTTTCCGAAAGGAGAGTGGTGGCACTGTAATAACGACGGAGAAGAACGAACGAACGCGAGAGATCGAGAGAGAGAGAAATATTTAATGGATCGGATTCTGAAAGCAGCTCGAACATCTGGTTCGCTGAATCTTTCCAATCGTTCTCTCAAGTAAGATCCATTTTTTAGTCTTCTTTGGATTTCAGATTTTTGTGGGATTAGATTGTTTTAGTTTTTCGAATTGTGTTAGAAATGTGAATCATCTATCATCTTTTGATCGGGGCTCAGTAAGTTTTCGTCTTTTCTAAATTATCATTGAATCTTCGATGTTAGAAGTTTTGATCCTATTACCTGGTCACGAGATCTCATTGTATATGAGCTGCAAAGTCTTTGTTTACACGACTGTTTATATTGATTTGAGATTCAATTTTCAGGGATGTACCTACTGAGGTATATCAATGTTTGGAAACGACCGGAGAAGGAGAAAACTGGTGGGAGGTGATCAAAATGTTCCATCTTTTGAATCCTTTTCTAATGCATTGTTCTGTGATCAAGTTTCCTAAATGGATAAATTTCCCCATTTGGCAGGCTGTTGATTTGCAGAAGTTGATTTTGGCTCATAATGACATTGAGGTTTTAAGAGAAGATCTGAAGAACCTTGCCTGTTTGGTTGTGCTAAATGTCAGTCACAATAAACTCTCTCAACTTCCAGCAGCTATTGGGGAGTAAGTATTTCTGGATCTTTGTATTTGTGTTCCACTCTGTTCAGCTTGGTAATCTCCAAATGTTTGTTCTCTTAAACCCATTTGTAGGCTTACTGCGATGAAGTCTTTGGATGTGTCCTTTAACTCAATATCAGAACTTCCTGAGCAAATTGGTTCAGCAATTTCTCTTGTCAAGTAGGTTATCTCCATCCTGTCATAAAATTCTGTGGTTTGACTTAGATTAGGGCATCGGACTCATTGATTAAACTCCTCGTGATTGTTTCAGGCTTGACTGTTCAAGCAATCGGCTTAAAGAATTGCCAGATTCTATTGGGAGATGTTTAGACTTATCCGATTTAAAGGTTGTTCGATGTTCTTCCTTCTGGTTCAGTTGATTTTTGTTTACTTTTTCTTTCATGGGAATGACTGTGCTTATTGTTATCCACAGGCCACAAATAATCAAATTTCCAGTTTGCCAGAAGACATGGTGAACTGTTCGAAATTATCTAAACTGGATGTGGAGGTATTATTGTAGATTTCTTCCTAGAGTCTAAAGTGATTACTTGGCAATTATCTTTTTCTTCTTTCACTATCTTCCAAGTGCAGTATGAAGATGATTTACCGATGTAAACCTATTGCAGGGAAACAAGCTCACAGCTCTCTCTGAGAACCACATAGCATCATGGACCATGCTTGCAGAACTTAATGCATGTAATGATATTCAACTTTTCTTTTGTGTTTCTTACATGTTGAAAGATTCTGGGACACATTTTAATATCTTTTCACTCTGCAGGTAAGAATATGCTGGGTGTTCTGCCACAAAACATCGGAAGTCTTTCGCGTCTTATCCGGCTTGACCTTCATCAGAACAGTAAGTGTAAACTGAGAAGATAATATTTCTGCCATACCTTTTGCTCCAGTAATAGTCAAACTTGATTCTCATATGTAGTTGCTGAATTGTTTTCGTATTTGATTCACGCAGAAATTTCGTCTGTTCCACCATCAATAGGCGGTTGCTCCTCTCTTGTGGAGTTCTATTTGGGGTCATTCTCTACTACGTTTTATCCAGAAATATTTTCTTGGAATCACATGGAATCTTGTTAGAGACTTTCACTTCTGACATTCTTCTTTCTGTACTTAATTCCAGAATAAACTCACTATCAACATTACCAGCAGAGATTGGAGATCTATCACGTCTAGGAACATTGGATCTTCGTTCTAATCAGGTATTGTGCTCATTTCTTTGATGGATATTGTTTTCTGACAATCTATATATATTTTCGAAACCTTTATCTATTGACAGTCACTTTCTAATCAATGGTCTACACACTTGTGCTTTCTCCGAATTTTCAGCTCAAGGAATATCCAGTTGGGGCATGTAAATTGAAGCTCTCGTACCTAGATCTTTCAAATAATTCCTTGACAGGATTGCATCCTGAGCTCGGTATGGTTAGCAAACAGCACTAAGCATTTCTGCATCCCCTGCTTGCTAATAAATTTACATATGACTTCATAAGAATAGTTATTAGCATAAAACTCATGTCCTCACATTTTTAGGAAACATGACTACTCTGAGAAAGCTTGTGCTTGTTGGCAATCCTTTGAGAACCCTTAGAAGGTTTCCTTTTACTCCGTCTCTGTCTTGTTTCTTGATTGCCTAGTCTTAAATAGATTGATACTTGAAGAGGCGAATAATTCTCTTTTGTTTTTTTTGCTCTCCAGCTCATTAGTAAATGGTCCTACAGCTGCTCTATTGAAGTATCTTAGGAGCCGCCTTTCTAATAGTGAAGGTACTTTGGTCCAACTTCCCTCTTTGTCTCTCATCTAAGTGGTCATGGCTAACTGTAAAAGGTTTGCAATTATAGAAACAAGTGCAAGCACTCCAACAAAGGAAAATGTGATTGCTTCAGCAGCTCGTATGTCCATTTCTTCAAAGGTAAGTGAACCACAGATCTGAGCACCATCCTGTTAAGAATTCAATGTTCTTAATAGAAACTAGAAGTTATTATCTTAATTGATTGCACAAAACTCAGGAACTTTCTCTGGAAGGTCTCAACTTGAGTGATGTCCCTTCAGAAGTTTGGGAATCTGGTGAGATCACGAAAGTTAATCTTTCTAAGAACTCTATCGAGGAATTGCCTGCTCAACTTTCTACATCTGTTTCCCTTCAGGTAATAGGTTTACCATACATCTTCTTTCTATATATAAAGAAAGATACTACAGTTGCCTTTGCTACATAAAATCTGCCAATTACTGTCATGAATTTCATAGTATCTTTGTAATTGCAGACATTAATTTTGTCAAGGAACAAAATTAAAGATTGGCCAGGTGCAATCTTGAAATCACTTCCCAATCTTATGTGCTTGAAGCTGGATAATAATCCCCTGAATCAGGTATGGTGATGTTCAAAGAGAATAAAGAGTTGCTTATAGCTTCCACCAAGAGCTAATGCATCACATTTTTTTTATGTTCTCGTAAGATTCCACTGGATGGGTTCCAAGTAGTCTCTGGGCTTCAGATTCTAGACCTAAGTGTTAATGCAGTTTCCTTCAGAGAGCATCCTAAGTTTTGCCACTTGCCACAACTGCGAGAGCTTTATTTGAGGTTGGTTATGATACTTTATATTATTCATTGTCACTATACACTGTTTTAAGATACCGTATACCTTATACCTCACTTGACAGTCGAATCCAGCTATCTGAAGTCCCTGAAGATATCCTCAACTTATCTAACCTGATTATTCTTGACTTGAACCAGAATTCACTTCAATCGATTCCCAAGGTAATATAGCTTTATATTCTACTTTCTGGTTTTTACTATAGAATTGCTGCTGAATCTGTGGTTTGAATTTAGTGTAACCTGGCATCAATCAGCTAATCAACTAAAGTCTCCATGTAATGTTATTATATTGGATCTGTTTTCCCCATGCAGGGTATCAAGAACATGACTTCACTCAAACATCTAGACATATCCAACAACAACATTTCAAGTCTTCCTCCAGAACTGGTAAGTCTCTGTTGCTTTTTTTAACTGAAACATATACATGTAAAATGTTTAGTAACAAGTCATGTGTTGTTCCTTAGGGTTTGCTTGAGCCTACACTTGAGGTTCTACGACTTGACGGGAACCCATTAAGAAGGTATAAATGATAAACACTGATACATTAATAAACACAAGAACTTTCCAGATCGATTGATTTTCTTTTTCACCAACGTTCTTAAAACAGTATCAGGAGGCCAATTCTAGAAAGAGGAACAAAAGCTGTGTTGAACTACCTGAAAGACAGACTTCCAGATCAGTAGCTTCTACAACATTAACATCAACACCTATGTTGTTGTTTGTAAGATTTGTGTGAACACCAGATTGATTTTATTGATGAGAAATGCGTGTGTCCCTTGTCTAAGATATTTTCACTTTTGTTGGTGTGTAATCCAGTACGTCTGGTTCTGTGATATGTACTACAAGTCTATAAACTCCAATGGCCTCAACAGGAGAATTTTTTTGTAACAAATTGGTTTCTTCTTTTTGTTTCTGCATTTTTCATTGTCGAATGCTAATTTATAACTTAAACTTTAAGAATCTTTTGAAGTTTGGCAATAAGCAAGTCCAAAAAAATCTTTTAACATGAAATGAGAATTATCATTCCTAATCATTTAAAAAAATTTGTAACCTTTCTACACATACCCATAACTCAGCTCTCCAATGACTTAAACAAGGGAAAAACTATTACAAATTGTTTGTTTTTGTTTCTCCATCATCATTGTCTAATGCTGCTAATCTAAACTTAAGAATCTTGTGGAGTTTTGCAACAGGTTCAATTATCTTCTTATGTGGCATCTGGTTTTCACTTGCTGAAACTTCTTCTGCAAAACCAAAATAAAAGTAAAGAAACCTCAAAAATCAGCTTCAGTAAAAACATCAAGGGACAAAAGAAGTACGTGAACCAATAAAGATGAAAAGTGAAACTAACCCTTTTCAGAGAAAGCAAGGCATGTACCAATCGTTTCAATATATTCTCCAACCTGAGAGATCATCAAATCTAACACGATTAAGAATGGTTTAAGCAAAAGAGTTACTCAAACTCAAGTTATAGAAAACTCACCAGCTTGATTTTGCCATCAATGGTCAACACCGGATTCAAAGTATCCAAACCCTGAGAAATAATAAACAAAAGTCAAAACAAAACCAATGCAAAGAGTTTAACTAAAGAATATGGATTTGAACTAACTGATAAAGTATAAGGAGCATCTGATGGAATCTCAATGTGCCTTGAAACTTCATCAAGATCAATCATAACAAATTCCTCCTCCATCTATCTATCTCTATCTTTTCCGTTGAATCTTTCGAGAAAATACGAAAACCTTAAGTGATGGAAACTGAAGAACAAGCCTGATTAAGAGTAAGAGGAAGATGAAGATTCGTGTCAATCGATTCTCTGCTTCTTCTTCTTCTTCTTCGTCTGTCTAAAAATTGCTCTGTTACGAGAGACTCACTTTTGGGCCCATTACTATAACCTAAAGCCCAAAATATGGAGGGCCGATTCTTCATCTTCTCACTTCTTTTTCTTCCACGTGTCAAGCACGGAAACTACATCCAATCTCAGACCGTAAAACTAAACCGGAGGATTTTGTGAAGCCGGAGAACCGGAAATAGTTATGCAAATAACCAAGTTACCAATTTAATTTGAACATAAACCAAGCAAAAGTAGTGGTGAAGCAGAAAACACATAAAACTCTCAGCTAAAGCAATAAAACAGAGTACATTCAAGAGCCGACGACTAAGTAAGCCTCAAAAGATTCTGCAAACAGAGAGGAACAATCGCCACGAAAGAAGCTTAAGAGGCAAGATATTGAATTTTCCCCTAATTTTCTATTCGTCCTCACACGTCTTTCACCATTCTCTTATATAAAAAAGTTCTTTTTAGACTTTTTGGTTTCATTTGTTTAGTGGGCAACCAAAAAGTCAAGACCTTTTGCTTTCCAGGTAAGGATCTATCACCACTAACCTCTTTTCTTCTTCTCGATTCCTCGTTCCCTATTTTCGATTTCAATTGTACGTTTTTCAATCGAAAGTTTTCTCCTTTTTGAGGGATTTGTTTAGTTTGATTGATTGTGGATTGTTCTGTTCTTCGTTGCAGTTCGAAGAATCTGGCGTGTTCAGGTGGATTGATTCTTGCGATCTGACCCTTCTCATGATTAGTTTCCGATCTTCGAATAGACCAACTGCGAGATTCTCATCTATAACTCCGTTTTCCTATTCGATTTCTTATCTCTTTCTACCATCCAACGTGTTCTTCATACATTACTTCAATTGCTCTCGATTTCGCCTCAAAATCTGATCCTCTAGTAGCTTGAAGCAACCCAAAGTCTCGTCCTTTACGTTCAATTAGGTCATTTTGAAACCCTGTTCTTAGAATTAGGAAGGGAAGAAATGGCTGATCGAAACTGTTTGATTTCGTTCGAGGATCTTCCTTCTCATTTGATCTTGGAGGTGTTGACCTCTGGGAGGCTTAGTGCGGTTGATCTACTTAGCTTGGAATTGACTTCTAAGGTTTTCGGAGGGAGCCATGGATTCTATCCTTTGAAATTCAGATCATTAGCTGATTATGCGGCGTCTCAGCTTTGCTCTATGCACCCTGTCTACGTGGGAATGGGTTTGACTACACAGAAAGAGCTCTTTGCCAATTGTGAGGGAAACTGGAAGCGGCTTTTTAGTTTCTTGCAGTCAGTTGAGCAATCCTCAGATATGGTTGAAACCTCTCAAGGCAAAGTATGCTTTCTGTCATTTCATATAGTCAGTAGTTTTAGGTAGTTCAGTGAAGTTGCTATGGAGAAAGTTGATTCTTGGTTAATTTGGTTTAGAAGTCTCAGATGCATTTCTTTTATTTTTTCTGCAGATGCAAATTGCAACAGGAAAGTATCACACTTTGCTAATCAACAACTCAAAGGTTTATTCTTGTGGTGTAAGTTTGTCCGGTGTTCTTGCTCATGGCTCTGAAACTACTCAGTGTGTAGCATTTACACCTATAGAGTTTCCGTTCCCTGCTCAAGTGGCTCAAGTCTCAGCCACACAGAACCATTCTGCTTTCGTATTGCAATCTGGACAGGTTGGTAGCTTCTGTTTCACTTAAAACCTATCCTGTGAGTATATTGTCGTTTGCCATAATCACTCATATTTGAAATCCGGCACAGGTTCTCACTTGTGGGGATAATTCATCGCATTGCTGTGGTCATTTAGATACTAGCCGTCCAATATTTAGGCCTAAGCTTGTTGAGGCTTTGAAGGGGACTCCTTGTAAGCAGGTAGAATTGATACCAACCCTATCTAGACCTATTGATTTTCTAAATTGGTTCTATCAAACATTGACAAACTTATCTTCTATACCAGGTGGCTGCTGGGCTTCACTTTACTGTGTTTCTATCAAGGGAAGGGCATGCATATACTTGTGGATCAAATACACATGGGCAGCTTGGTCATGGAGATACCTTGGACAGACCAGTACCCAAAGTTGTTGAGTTTCTTAAAACCATTGGCCCTGTGGTGCAAATTGCAGCTGGACCCAGCTATGTTTTAGCTGTAACACAGGATGGCTCGGTTTACTCGTTTGGCTCTGGTTCTAACTTCTGTCTTGGTCATGGAGAGCAACAGGACGAGCTCCAGCCGCGTGTTATTCAGGCTTTTAAAAGAAAAGGTATTCACATACTCCGTGTCTCTGCAGGCGATGAGCACGCCGTGGCACTTGATTCCAATGGCCGTGTAAGTTCTTTGTTTCTATCTCGTTCTGTCTCCATTTGGTCTCAGAAACCAAAAGAACTCTTGTTTTAATAATTCTTTCTTGCAACTTAGGTCTACACATGGGGTAAAGGTTACTGTGGTGCTCTAGGCCATGGAGACGAAAACGACAAGATCACTCCTCAAGTTTTGGTCAATCTCAACAATTGCCTTGCTGTCCAGGTTAGATTCGTCCCCCATCTGTACCATCTCAATGTCTGAGATAATGATCCCTTTACACCTTGTTCCTATATTCTCTAAGACCTTCAGCGGTCTCTAAGAACTAATAAGTGATCAGTTCAATTAGAATCAAAACTTAGCACAAGTATTTTAGTTTAGAGGATTTTCAGTATAACATTCAGTTTATTTTTCGGTTTTGGTAAAGAAAACCGAAGCTGGATGTGTTGGCCTTTGTTTGTATGGAGTTTTGCTCCGTTTAGGATCAGTTAGTCAGCCCTGATCATGACTCTGCTTTTACTTGCAGGTGTGTGCAAGAAAAAGGAAGACTTTTGTTTTGGTGGAAGGTGGATTACTATATGGATTTGGGTGGATGGGGTTTGGAAGCCTTGGGTTCCCGGACAGAGGAGTTTCAGACAAAGTTCTTAGGCCAAGAGTATTGGAGTGTCTGAAACCACACCGTGTCTCTCAAGTTAGCACCGGTTTGTATCACACCATTGTGGTCACTCAACGTGGTCGCATTTTTGGGTTTGGAGATAACGAAAGAGCTCAGCTTGGTCACGACTCACTCCGTGGCTGCTTAGAACCTACCGAAATCTTTCTCCATTGTGGCCGTTCTCGTAGCCGGCTTTGTTGATCCAAGGTATAGATAAACAACCATGTTTGTATGAACCGGATTGAGATTGGATTTACCGGTTAGTGTATCTTGTATTGATTTGTATCTGTTTGATTTCTTCAAGTTGTGAGAGTAATAGAAGATATTTCCAGACACCTTAGTGCAGAGAATTATGACATGAGTTAATTAATCTAAGAAGTTTTACAACTTCAACTACATAATAACAAATACCTTAACTCTTGGTGATAGTAGATCCACTCAAGACTTAGCAAAATATCTTAGTCTTTAGAACATTATAGAATGTAAAAGTAAAAAACTGAAAACAACCTAGAAGCAAATGAAGGAATCATTGTAACGACCAAGATGCAAAAGAATAATAAATCACTCAACATCGATCTCATCATCTTCAGGAAACATGTGTGCAACAACTTCAATCTTTACTTTTATCTTCTCCAATTTCTCCAGAGGTGAATTCAATATGCTTTGAATTTCTTCAGCAAATGTTTTCATGATCCCTAGATACGGAGGAACACCAACATCATTGAGGATTTCGTAGATTGTGGCTTTGATTTGTTCTTCATCTTGACCAATGAACTCGTCTCGACCATATCTTTGAAGTTGATTTGTAGTCCTTGTTTTAACCTTACTGGACATGTAGTCAGATTCTCCATCACTATTTGGCTCAGGCACTTTTGTGTAGACAACTTCAAAATCAAACAAAAAAGTCTGACGATCTTGAGTTGTTTCTTTCGAATAATAGATTGGCGTCACCATACATGTACTATCCGATACATCATCCACAATACACTCCATAATCTCTATGCAATGATGGGAAAAAAAGAAGTTAAGAGAGAGTTAGGTTTTTCAAGCTATGAGAGTGTATAAAAAATATTTGTGTGAAAGGAAAATTGTAACCAGGAATGAGTAATTGTTGGGATTGAATACGAGATTTTAGGAAATAGTTACAATAGGAATTCTTCATTAAATTAGATTGATCATAACTACAAAAGTTAACATTCATACATATCGTTAAGGTTCGATGAACCATAAATAGATATTCCGATATTTAAAATATCTTATATGATTGTATTAATAAAATATCTCATATATTCAAAATCATATTTCACTTAACTATTTCGCTGTCAAAAAATATCCTACCACTTTTCCAACATGACAAAAAAAAAACATACTACTTTTCTATCGTGGCACGTTTAAAAAATCATATCATTCCAAAAAGATTTACTCGTCAGATTAAATATCTAATCATCATTGGATTCACAATTTGTTTATTTACCTACCAGACACTTTAAAAAAAAAGATTAACTACAGAATAATTTTGTCTAAAAAGAAACGGATAAGAACACGTAAGACATGTCAGTCTTATCTTAAAATCCAAGTCAGCATCTCGTGTAATAATAATCTCGTACCTTTATAAAACCCCTCATTGTCTTCAACAAAAACATAACACATTTCAAGCATTGGATTAATCAAAGACAAAGAAAACGAAAATGTTGGCAATATTTCAGAAAGCTTTTGCTCACCCACCGGAAGAACTCAACAGTCCGGCTTCTCATTTCTCCGGCAAAACTCCTAAACTTCCCGGCGAAACTCTCTCCGACTTCCTCTCTCATCACCAAAACAATGCTTTCTCTATGAACTTCGGCGACTCCGCCGTCTTAGCTTACGCTCGCCAAGAAACCTCTCTTCGTCAAAGGTATATACTAATATACATAAAACACATATATACAAGTCAAATCTCTAAATCCAATTCATAGATTCATAATGGTTTTGTTGTTTTGCTCAGGTTGTTCTGTGGACTAGATGGGATCTACTGTATGTTTCTAGGGAGATTGAATAATCTCTGTACATTGAATCGACAATACGGTTTATCTGGGAAGAACTCAAACGAGGCAATGTTTGTGATCGAAGCTTATCGAACACTTCGTGATCGTGGTCCTTACCCAGCAGATCAAGTTCTTAGAGGTCTTGAGGGAAGCTTCGCTTTCGTTGTCTACGATACTCAAACTTCCTCTGTTTTCTCAGCTCTGAGTTCTGATGGAGGAGAGAGTCTTTACTGGGGAATTTCTGGAGACGGATCTGTTGTAATGTCTGATGATATTCAGATCATAAAGCAAGGCTGTGCTAAATCGTTTGCTCCTTTCCCTAATGGTAAACCAAAACTTAAGTTTTTCATTAGCCCTATAAAGAAAGAAACATACTTTTGAGTTTAGATCTTGATGTGTGTTTTGTGTTTTTGTTATTGCAGGATGTATGTTTCATAGTGAGACAGGGCTTAAGAGCTTTGACCATCCGACTAATATGATGAAGGCAATGCCGAGGATTGATAGTGAAGGTGTTCTTTGTGGAGCTAGTTTCAAAGTTGATGCTTGTTCTAAGATCAATAGTATCCCTAGAAGAGGAAGTGAAGCTAACTGGGCGCTGGCTAATTCTCGTTGATTTTGCTTCTAGTTTCGTTAACTCTTGCTTCTTTGTTGCGTTTTCTTTTTATGTACTCTTGTTTATGTAAATATAGCCTTATGAAGACGATAAAGAAATAAAATTGATTTGCTTCTTCGTGACATAGCAGTCTTTACTTAGACAACTGTGTGATAAATTCGCAATCTCACTCTTTGATAGATAAGAGGGAGGGAAGAAAGCAGTGGTAAAGACAAAACTGTGTTGATTTTGTGAATTTAGAAGTTTACAATAGCAAAAAAGAAACTTTGGTCGACTTTTATCATTCATCGTTCCACATGTCTGTAAATTCATCAGGCTCCAATGGGTTTGAGAGTTCATGCATCTTTCTTCTTGTTTTTGCCTTTATTTTCTTAGCAAATTTCCCAGCTTTATTTCTTTTCTCCAAAGCTCGAATCTAAAAGGCAGGAAATTGGAATATATGAGAACTCTGACAGATAATCATATATAGCAATGTGATCTATCAAGTTGCTTATAGAAGAACCAAGTACCTGGTTTGGAGATACATAGAATGGGTTCTCGTAAAGCGTTGTACCTCCAAAGCTGCCTCCAAATATCTTAATTGGATTTAAACAAAACCTTGGACCAACCTGTCATCAGGTTTTTACTTCAATCAACAACTAATTCTTCAGAAATTATGTAAGTTAGTGTTAGTATATATATAGTCATGGCCTGACCTCAATAAGAGTCATTTTATCCAGATCGCCTCGTGCAATCTTGTCTGACTCGTTATGAGGTACCGATATCTGCAATGGAAGCCTTGGCTAGTTAAACGAAACGTTTCCAAACTGAAATGAAATGAGAGCATGAGAGATGCTAAAATTTCAACTTACCTGGTAATTACGGAACCATATATGGTCATCAACAATGGAGAAAACAAACACATGGTCATGGTAAGGTTTAGACTTCCTATGTCCCTCGGGAATTCCAAAAATCTGTAAGCAAAAAAACAAAACTTAAAAGTTGAAGATATAAACCAAACTAACCGCGACTACAAAAGGATCGTCCACAATTCAAAAGTGAGAATGAGACCTGAGTTAACATCTCTTTCAGAAGTTTCCAGTGTGCATCGTTTTCAAAATTGGATGAGAATGTCAAAAGTGGGCGTGAACCTTTCAGATGATTTCCAGTGAGTTTCAGCTCCTCCATTGTGTGAACTTCACCATACAGAAATTTACAGAAACACTACTCAGAGACGATACAAATTGATAAACTCATCATTACCCAAAGTATTATTATATCCATCAGTCACTTATTTTGAAACCAAATAAGAGGAGCTGGAGACAAATTACCAGCATTAACCAAGAACTTAACGGAAGGTCCACCAGGGGACTTCACCATCCACATGTAAAGATCTTTGTGCTTCCTACACTGAAGACGAACACAAACAAACACGTACTAACTTCAGTTTCTGGGAAGAAATCAAGAATACATTGACTTTGCAGTTTAATACTCTACAGACATGCTGAAATCAAGTAAATCCAGACATGCTGACATTTAAAACAGAGAGACTAGAGAGCCCAATTTGAACCAGACAAAAGAGAATTCAATCTGTAATGCTCTTTGTTTCTATCATCAATGGTACGAAAGTTTTACCAAGTTACATTTCATACCAAATAGGTAAATACATGGAAAAAGAAATTAAGAAGATTGATACGAATATGATTACCAAACCCCTTACGAAGAGCAGACCATAGAACAGTAACTGGTTCTGGAATTAAGGTAGCCAAAAAAAAGATTGAAACTTTACCTCGAAAAACAAACAGGAAGAAGAGCCCTTAAGCTCGATGAGCTCATTAAGAGTGGCACCTCTACTGCTCTTAGCTTCTACCTTACTATCCTTCTTACAGTGAGGTAAAAGTGACACCATGTTCAACATCAAATGTCGATACCTTCCAACGAATTAACAAAGTTACTCCATGATTCATAACCATTAAACCGAATCAAACCCAATGTAAATTTCAACACCATTCACCTGAAATTGATCCGACGGGAACAAGTAACGAGAACCTTCTCTTTATTCCTGAATACAGACGCATACGCAGGTTTAGAGTTCTCAGCATCTTCCTTCTTATCTTTCCAACCCAAAAGAGTCCTTTGAGGTCTCTCCGGAGCAGAATCCTTCACCGGTGCCGCCGTAACAGTCTCGCTGTGCTTTCTCTTCCTCCCCATTTTTTGTGTCTATTGAAGAAGAAACAACGCTAAATTCTCTGATTTAGGGTTTTAGTACAAAACTCAACAACCTAAAGAAAGAGACAAGCTGCTTTAACTAAAAATGTCACAACGAAAACGACAACGTTTCTCACTTTTATACAAGGAATTTCAATGGGCCGGATCAAGCTTACATGGGCCTTAATGACACGCAAAAGAAACTACATTGCAAAAGAATTTTCCTTTTTTGGTTTCTCTCTTTCTATTTCCAATCAATAAACATATCTCTCTGTTCGTGTGTCTGTAACTCTACAATGATCTGTATAGTTTCTTTCTCTCTTTTTTTCTCTCCATTTTCCTGGAAACAAATCTGTAACAAAGAAGAATAGGAACAAAAAAAAGCTCAGCTAACAATAATACAAACCTCACTCGATTTTTCTTCACCACTCTGTACAGTTTTTATCAAATCCGAATGGGCAAACCAAAGTTCTGAAACGTTCGTATCTCTCCTCTGAGACCTGCAGTGACAATCACCATTCCCCAAGAAGCCGATACATTCCCTGAGTTTCCATTTGACGACGACATATCCGTACTCAGACGATTCCCACTTCTGTTCCTTGCAAACAACAGTTTCTCTTCAGGCCAAGTCGCTGACATTCTATCGAAAAAGTATCCGTTTGTTGCGCTCGATATGATCCCATTCCGTGGACTGTTTAATCGCTCCACAGTCCCCAGCTGGTCTACCGGTGTAGGCGGATGGTTAGCTGTGGAGATATTGTCCAAGTTATTGGTGCTTCCGTTAAACCCCGCTCTGTTTTGGGTTCCCCAGTTTTCTGTTGAGGCCATTCCAGGCCATGAGATGGCTGCAGAGACGTCTTGGCTATGGAAATGCTCGTAAGAGTTTGTGACTGTCACGTTCTTGTTGTTGTTACTTCTGCTTGGTCGAGAAGCAGGGGATTCGTACTTCCATATGTACACGTGTGAATCCTCGCTTGCTGAAACTACGTATTTCCCATCTGCTGTGATTGAGGCAGAGATCTGGCTGCTCGTATTTCGAAACCCTATCAAATGAAATGAAAACAGAAAAGATCGATACTTTGGCTCGTAAACAGAAGACAAAGCTTGAAACTTCAAAAGGCGATTGTTTGTCTGTTTACCTTTAAGTTTGTTAACTAGATCAGTTCCATCAACAACACGGATCCTTGAATCGGAAGATGTGACAAGCACTTCAGATGAGCTCCCAGGAACAAACTAAAATATGAAATGAGACAAAGCAAGGAACTTTTAGAGCCATCAAGAACAACGCGTTTTGTTTCACCGGATATTGCTCCTAAACAAGTGATTTTCGTTACCTGGAAACCAGTTATCTTTTTTTGATGAGCTTTCTTCTTCTTGTTCTGTAAATTTATCTGGCTTTTCTGTTGCAGCTTGTTATCTGAAAAAATAATTATCACTTAGTGTCGAAACATAAGAAATAGCAGAAAGAAAACCAATATCAAATCCCAACAAGAACTTCATCAGTACCTGATGCACTGTACATCCGACAGCTACCTTTGTATGAACCAACCAACACACCCTTCAAGTTTAAACAGAAATTCTTTAGAAAGTTAGGAAACTCTTTTAAGGATTCTTCATGAGATGCCAAAAAACTGGACTTCAGATCATAACTTGGCAGATTTCAGTGTACCTGACCATCTGGAGTGTAGCAAGCAGAAGTGACCATCTCATGAAGATCATACCAGTCAACTACTTGACGATCTGGAATGCTCCAGACGCGAACTTTTGCATCTAAGGATCCACTGATGAAGTATCTATCATCAACCGGATTAAATTGAATGCAAGTCACTGTTCCAATCAATAATCAAAACACACATTGTTAATTTGATAAGTACCAAAAGACGGAACAATTAAAAGCAGTTGGCGCAGAACCTACTAACCGTAATCACTGTGCGAAAATACTTTCAAGCAAGTCTGGCTGGACAAATTCCACAAACGAACTGTTTTATCCATTGATGAAGAGAGCAAATGCTGAGGAAACAAATAATAGAAAGCTTGTTTACTCATAAATCTTCTCTACCATTCAATTTCTTCCAAATAGTACCAAGGAAATAAAGTGACTAACTAACCTGAGACTTGGACCAAGCAAGGTCAAGTACATCATCCACATGTCCCTGAAAGGAACAAAAGGGCTTTTCCGAAAGCCCGAAAAGAGAATCTGGAACAAATATGTTCTCTAAACTCAATGACTTTCTACTTATAGAAGTTCTCCCTCTTCTCCTTGGTGACATAGTAGTCGGTTCTGGAGACCCATTAGTAGCCAAAAGCAACAGTTCCGGTCTATCAAGTAACAACTCACCCTTCTTCTCAGCCTCAACGACTTGCCAGATGTGAATGATGCAATCCTCACCAGCACTAGCAAGATATTTACCATCCAAACTAAACTTAATGCTCCAAATAGAACCATTATGCGCTTGAATCTCCTGCGTTTTGTACAATGCCGTGAGCTCTTTAGATGATTTCCCATACTGTCTAACCCTAACTCTTTCCGGCCCATGAAAAGAAGATTCCTGAGAATCATCAGTAGCAGAGCTCGACCTCCGACCACCTCTCTCTGACGATGTATCTCTATCATCGCTGCTTCGTCTCTCTTTGCTATGACCAGTCATGCTACTTGCAACACTCTTAATACTCTTAAACCAACTTCCTTTCTTCTTAGACTTGGATGCATTATCCTTATTACTATTCCCACTGTCTTCGTTTTCCTTAGACGTGTTCTTATCAGAATCCTCAACGTTCTGTCTTCTCATAAGCTCCTGAACAATGGGAGAATGTCCAACACACATCTCAAACTCCTCCATCGTCATCTGTGTTCCAGTTCCCACTTCCTTCACCTTCTTCCATGTACCATCTTCTTGAATCTCATTCACCACAAACTCTTTCCCATTATCAAGATTCTTAATAGTACACACTTCCACTTCCTCATTCACTACACTCTCTCTCAGTACACAATCAGAATCTCCATTTAACCGCAATGAATCAGCACTAACTGATCCTACACTGCAATTCACAAATGGCGAGCTGGTTCTACTGATCTCTGAATGTGAAGAATGATGAACAGAGAGTTTAGAGACGGAACAAGAACAAGGATTACCAGGAGACGTATATCGACGGTCACGATCACCACATTGGCTAGTGGTAATGTCGGATTTCGATCTCACGATACAAGAAGCACAACCGCCGACACTTTCAGAACACTCTCCATGATCTCGCCGAGCCAATTGATTACACGAGATCGATCGAGAAATCTCGAAGCCGGCGGCTCCGGTATCTTTGGAGCTGGAAGAATCTGAAACGGGTTTTAACCGGGAGAGAACCGGGTCACGGCTAAGACCCATTTCGTTTAAAAGCTTGGAACGCCTCTCAGAGACAGAAGCAGGTTCAGAGGTCCAAACGTCGAACTTCGAAGCTCCCATTGGAAACCGAGGAACAGGGAATGGGTATCGACGGCGGCGACCACCACCGTAGAGTTCTTCAGAGTCATGAGAAGCGGCGGAGGAGATCCGAGGAGAGGATTCGGAATCGTAATCAGAGTTAGAAGCGGAACAAGAGCAAGAAGAGGAAGAAGCTAAACGATCAAGAGACTCGTAGAAGCAATCGTTGGTGTCTCCTCCTTCCTCTTCTTCCTCGTTTTGGTAGCTCATGGTCGTAGCTGTGATGAAGCCAGCGAAGACATTCCCATCGGAAAATTCCTTCGCCGGTGAATTTGATCAAACAGAAACAAAACAAAAAAAACGCAGACTTTATAAAGCAAATTCTATAAATATATTTGGTTTCTCAAGTCAAAAAGATTGAAACTTTTTGGGGATTTTGTGATTTGGGGGTTTTGTCGTTGAAAAATCCGAAGAATGAGATTGTGGGTTTTCGGGAAAAAGTCAGATCCGATGAAGAGCAAAGAGAGAGAGATGAGTTTGGGGGTTCGTAGAGATGTCTGTGTAGAAGAAATCAATGGAGAGAGAGAGAGAGAGAGAACTTTTTTTTGTTTCGGTTTTTTTTTCTTTTGGGTTCAGCTCTCTGTTTTAATTTTTGGTTTGTGGACCTTTGCACTTTGTAAGGCGCTGAAAACCAAAGTTTTTCATCCAGAAATTAGATCTTTAAAAGTATTAAATTATTAATTTTTAATTCCGACAAAAGAGAAGGTATTATATATACTATTATATGGTTTTAATTTGATTTTGAAAATATATGATATGTATATAGGACAATCAATAATGTAATTGCCATATGCTTTGATTAGTGTCCATTAAATAAAGAAGGGCGTGTATAGCATTATTTAAGTTGATTTATTTTCTTGCTAAAATAAAATATTTACCACAAAATAGTATATAGTATTTATTTACATATATATTACAGGAAATATTATATATAAAATACATCACAAACTAATTTCAGTGATATTTCATAAAACCAAATTTAAAAGTTTGAAGTTATTATTTAAAATTGAGTTTAAATTTATCATAAATATTTGCCACGGTTTAAAGGTACATAGAACAACAAGAATAACACTGTTACTTAGTAGTTTCTCTAAGATTGAACAAATATGTGTACAAGAAAGAAAAAACTGGAGAAAAAAATGTGAGTACTACATGTATATCAAAAACTAAACCATCAATTTAACTCCCAACATATCAAATCAAATCACATAAAGGTTTAAGAAAGATGATGATTAATAAAATCTACACATCTTTCGTTTCAAAAGGCCCACAACACCAAAAGAAATTGGAAATAAGAACCATAAGTAACGCTCAAATCTCAATCTTTTAGTGATTATACGAGGTTTTATTTTGTTTCAAAAACACTATAAAACTTTTGAAAAAAAAAAAAAAGTGGAAACAAGATGGAGGGAGGAGAAATGGGCCTGTAAGGCCCACAAAGAGTAAATGCAGAGAAGAGGACAGCTAATCAGTAACACATGCCTCTCTTCCCCTTCCCTACTCTATTTTCTCCCGTCCCACCGTTATTTACATTACAACACCGTTTCTTCTCTCTCTCTCCGGGACCATTCTTTTTTATACCGATTATGATTAGTATGCTAATCAAGAGCATTATGCAAAAACACTTGGCAAACGTTAAACCAAACAAAAAAACAAAATAAACATTTGACAACTAATGATATAACCGACCACTAGTATAAACATGTTTAATACACAAAGACATGAATATATCAAATCACGAGACTATTATGGATTTAAGTTTTTTGATTTGTTTGTAAGACATTTCTTGGAAGATCTATATCAATTCCTGGCTTTGTTTAGGTTGTTTTGGACTAGTTGGATAAATATATGATATAACGTGGATCAAAAACCATATATACTGTATACATCATTCACTTTTGTAACCACAATATTGGCATATATAATGGTTTACTTGTATCTTGTTCTATATTAACAACGATTGGTTAAGACTAAAGTTAACTCGTTAGCGCCGGTTTAGATTGTGTAGTTTAGCTTGGAGATGGTTGTTAAGCTCGAGAGAGCTTGACATGAATGTAGTTACATAGATTTGATTCCTCGTGTCGTTTAGCTCTCTATTTCTTTACGTACTAATTATGTTCTTGAACTCAGTTTGTATCAGCGACATGTGAGGTCGCATGCTTAATTAAATCATCAACATAAAATGATTTGTTTTGTCAACAAACACCAAATGATTTGATGATATCACATTAGTAATAGTTTGAAATTTGATGTGAAACATGTGAATGTTTTTATGTGATAATTCAAAAGTTTATTTATGCTAATTCGTGCGAATAAACCCAAGATTGCATTATGAAGTTTTGTTTGGTAGTAGACTCTATACACCACAGAGGAATATCTAAAATGAAAGCTAGGAAATCGAAGGAAAATAAAATTTATAAATGAGTGAAAATGAGGTGACAATAAATGAAAAAGCAGGATCTTCTATTTCCATATAAAAGTCTCTGAGCTCTCTTTGCGCCATTATGTTTTTTCTTTCCCTTTTTGCTGTGTTTGCATTTTCTCTTGGTTTAACGCATACATTTACAACAATGTTTCACGTTATTTAGTAACCACACCTTCAATAAATCAATTAAATGGACAAAGAGGATATAGGTATGTCAGAAAGAATTCGAAGCTTTGAAGAGTGACATAACATTGCGAAGTTAAATGTTTGAGTCTCGATGGTGTTGGGCTGGTTCTGATGGAGTACAACATTGATCGCAACACATGACACGAGTGAAAGCATAATTTTGTGCAGACATAAATAAAACCAAACGAGATGATAATATAAGAAAATGTGATCTATAGTTGTTTCATGTTTGTGGTGTTTGTCGTCTATATGTCATCATCCAAATTAAAACGTATAATACATGTTAGTGACAAAGTATTACGAGAAACTACCGCTGGATATATGATTAACCTACAAACTATGTTTTCAAGACCCTTTTAGGTAAAATCAAGGTCATATCGCTAATTTTTTCGTTAACGTAGATATTTTAATAAAAAAGAAAAAATTAACTATGACTAATTCATCCCAACATCTATTAAAATCTAGTTTATTGCAAACTTCAAATCAATCACAAGCACCATTCTCTGTCATACAACACATAATGGAAACCTTATCATCTATCTATAAAAGTAGATTGTTTAAAAAAAATATATATATATATAAAGATCACCAATGAATATTTATTTGAATTTACTAATCTTTTTTTCCATTGCTCACAGGAGAGAAGTTATATGAAACCAAAAAAAAAAAAAAAAAAAGCAAGAAGAAAAGTGGAAAGTGAAAGTAATGGTGAAAAGGAGTATTCAAGAAATTCATTAGAGTTTGTATAATTTGGAGTTTAAAGTGAAAATATCGTCGGGACAAAAGCTGAAAAACGGTCTGCGTTTATGTCATATATTTGTTTTTTAAAAAGCATATTAAAACAATATATTATAATTATAAAGAGTGCAAATAAAATGGAAAAAAAGAGTATGATAGGGTGTCGCCGTCGGCCGTTGTCAGTGTCTTCAGATCGGCCACGTCCCTCTCCTCTCCCCATTCCTCTCTCTTTTGTCTTTTCTTCTATTTCATAATCTTTCATATAATACCGGCAAATACATTTATTTAGTGAAATATATATGACATTTCGATAATTATAATGAAAAAATGATACTTGGAAATATTTTCTAAGTACTTATCATTTGACAAAAGAATCGTAATTACCCTAGTGGGTTATATATATTTTCTCTAATTAGGACTATGACATGAGAATACCACGTTAGGTTTGTTTCATGAATTTGTTAGATCAAAACCGATTATATATTGTCAAAAAAATCGAACATATATTGCCATTTTATAAATTAAAATATATAAATGAAAATCAACTAGGTTTCGCAGACTAGGTTTGTTTTGTTTTCGTAGCCTAACAGGTTCAACTATTCGAGTAACAAAATTTTAAAAAAAACAAACAAGAAAGATGGGGAAACAGGTCTTTTTATCAAAGAAAAAACAACACATAGCTACATCTTCTACAAGAAAAGGAAAAGACAAGCAAAAGTCAAGTATCATATCTAATGTAAATAGGTGTTTAACTTTTATAAATTAAATGACATTACAACATTAAAGATACACAAACCGTTAGAAATTAAATGGTCTGAATCATTCTCACCCACCAACCTCTAGTTAGGGCTCGTTGGCATAACTTTATTCATTCGTTTAAACATACTATATAATTAACATTACACATTTTTATTTTTTCTCACGGAACAATTAATTTAGCATCTTTATATATTTACAAGAAAAATAGATAACGTATATTGATAATAGAATAACTATAAAAAGTAACCAGTTTTGAAGTGATCATATGTTTAGATAGGTTTTCGGTGTTAGCGGAAATTCAAAAGCTATAATAAGTTTTAAGATAATTTTATAAAATTTCACAAGTTAACGATCATTCCAACATACTGTATATTACTATGAGTGATAAACAGTACTCACAAGTACCACAAGTAAAAAGACTCGCCATGTGAGACAATAACATTTTATTCAATCCAAAAGTATTTTAATGAAGTTGTTTTGCTTAGTTACAAAATGAATCACAAAAGATGTTACATGGGTTGGATATGTCATCCAAATATTGTGGAAGTCACTATACTTGTGAGAAATTGAAGCTATTCACAAATATTGTCGACGTCACTCGTAAGTCGTCAACTATTAAGTATCTATTCTAACAAGCGAAGACAAGTCTTGACCAATTGAAATAATCACAATTTATCTTTCTTCTTCTTCTTTTTTTTTTGTCATATATTTTTTCTTCTTTTTCAACATCTTCTTACTTATATCTTTATTAAAATTTCTGAGTTTAAAAACTTTTATGCCTTTTTAGTCGTTAAATGTGCAGATAATTCCCTTTATATGTTGTATTTTCTTGAGGCTAAAGTAGAGTTTGACCATATTTTTCGTTGTCGGGGAACCCCAAATCTTGCAAAGCAAACACTTGAGAATTGAGATAGCTTTGTTTATCCTGTTTGGTTAGAAATAGACGCACACGTCTAGCTATGCTTTTATATAGTATAGTCAATAATTAATTCTTTATGATATAATAATTGTGATTATGTTACATTTCGAATCTAAAAAGAATCATATAAAGTAAGTAATCAGAATGAGAAAAAGAAAAAAAAAACAAATTAACAGATGCATTTAAAATTGTTTTTCTATCTCAACAAGTATCAGGATAACATAAGAGTTGTATTAGGAGTCATATTCTCATCTCTTGTTTTGTCTGAGGATTACTCTCTACCCGTCAATTCGATTAAACCATTTCAGTATAAACCTTTAATTATGACTATTATTAAACAAATTCAGTTACATAAATGTATACTATGGCAAGAAAACTAGTGGCAAATCATTAAACTAATAAGTCAGGGTAATGGTTTTTTATATTGTCGTTAAAATTTAATTGGAGGGTGGTGCCTACTCAAATGCACGAGAAGACACTAAAGTAGATTTTAATATGTTACATTTATAATAAAATTAAGAGAAAAGTACGGATGAAAATGTGACTTAAAAGTATCTGAGATCAAACAAAGGACAAACCGGTGTGTGAGCAATCATTAAGTTTTCTCTCTGGAGATCGTCTGAAATTTAAATATATGCTAATATAAAATGAAGCAAAAACGCAATTTCCCACATGCAAACATACGAAATTAGAATACGTGTAACGTGTGAATACATGCGATTGTATACACTATATATGCAATGTGTTAATGTGAACGTGCAGGCTTAAGTGTTAAATTTGTACTTCCGAACATGGATAGAGTTTAGTTATAACAGGATCTTGTTTTTTTCTTTTTGAGTGAAAAGTGAAAAAATTCATTGGCCCATTATGTAAATAAACCTGAAAAGAATATTTATTTGTATTTTGCTTATATTATCGGATATAAAAATGTTAATACCCTGACAATAGTTTGAAACAAGTGTTGTTGTATTTCCGTATTATAATGGAATGTCATGTGCCATAATGAACGCATGTGTTGCCACCAATAATTTCGTACTTGAACACATATGTTCATAATTATACTATCATATTGTGCTTTTGCTGCTTAAACTCCTTAATTACTGTATTGGTTTTAATGTCCCCGTAGGCCTAAATGGGCCGACCATTCACCATACTATTTAGACAGTTTACCAGTATTTTTCAATACTGTATCCAAGGCTGGTCTAACGTTATCATAGATCTATGAACAGTCCAAGTTTATGTGATATTTGGTATTTTACGATGTTTATGTACAGCAACGAAATCGAATCAAAGACTTCCGCCTGCAGCCTGATATGGGCCCTATTCGTAGGCATCTGTTACTCTTTACAAGTTGGGTTCCTGACAAGTGCTGCCTTCAAAATATGGATGTATCTGATTATCTGAAACATTTTATCTGAAATAATATAAAACATACTCATTCTTTACTTTTCTTCATTTTCAGTTGAACTTTAAAAAATAAAAACCAAACTAAACCGGAAAAATTCAGTTCTAGTTTAATATCATTCATTGTTCCCAAATCAGGCATGTCAACCCAAACCAATAAAACAGTGATCACAACAAATCATGGTTTTCTATTCTTTAGTATTCATTCACACATTACAACAGAGAACATAACAATATACGAATCTTAGAATATAACATATCAGTGTTTGCTTAAGAGACAACATAAAACCTAAACATCCTGATAGGATAACTAAACACTGGACAATACTAAACAAACACAAAAAGACAAATTCCAACTCTTGATGCTTAAACGTTTGCTTGCTGTGGAAGTTGACATTTTTAGTAGGAGGGATTCTGGTACGCATCTCTAGCACGAGAGTAGCAAACGTAGTAGAACTGAGAGACAATGGCGGTGAAGAGTGTGAATGCAGCACCAGCTGCAAAAACTCCTTTCCTTATAACTTCACAGCTTGGTGGATCTTCAACTTTCCACATCTTTCTATACTGTGTGTGGTACGCATTTCTGATTGATGCCGCAAGCAAACACATCTCAGCGATCAAGAAAAACACCCTGCAACATAACCATTTTTCGTTGTTTCAAATCAACTGCTTCGAGAAAAACCCAATCCAAAGACTTTATAGGATGGATGGATGGTTACCAGCAAATGAGGAAGAGAATAATGGCACAAGCTCTTGAACCGCCAGGGTTAAGAGACTTTCCACAACAGAAGCAACGACTAGCAGCCATAATAAGGACTTGGCTTACAAAGAGAAGAACAAATGCACCAGCTCCATAACTTGTAGCAATGTCAGTACCATACACACAGTAATCATATTGCTTGTCTCTGTCTGTTTCAACCTTGCCCTGTCAAAACAACGACTCCTTCAAGATATGAATCGTGTAAAGAAAAACATAAGCAGAAACCACATTTCAGATACATACAAGATTTGGATTTGATCTAAACATATAACTTCTTCTTTAGCTAACCACTTGTTCCAATGTGGATATTCACAACACTTATCTAGAATGTGGAATTTCAACAATACAGTATTACTAAGAAATTTCTATACTCACTACAATGTTATGCTCTGCATAAATTCTAGGTCATGAATCGAAACTATGCATTTGGATCTTCAAATTCAAGTGGAATCTGACATAACGTTCCAATTGAATGCTAACTACAGCTTGATTTTTCAATTCACAATACACTTATTGAACAGGAAACAAGATTGTGAATCAGATCTGATAAAACACTTCAAAATTCAAAGATCGCACAGATTTAGAGAACTCGAACTAGATTTCGAACTACTTATAGAGTGAAGCTTCGCTAACACTAATCGAGAGATTCTTTCAGAATCACAGATAGAGATTGAGCAAAAACGAAATTCTATGAAGCAGAGGAGAAGAGAAGAGAGTATGAACTTACGACACTTCTTCTCTGCTCGGCGGCAATGGCTAACCCAACGGCGATGAGATCGAGGATAAACACAATTATCACTACAAGCTTCGAAGCCATTGCTGGATTTTCTCAGAGCTCACTTATCTCTATCTCTCTCTCTCAAGTAGCTTTCTGGTGATTTTCTCAGCTCTCACTCTCTCTCTCTTTCTCCCTTAATCGACGATGAAGTCAAAGAGACATTGACCCAATTTTCGAATTTAAATGATTTAAATATTTTTAATTCTGTTTAAGAAAACATTTAAGAAGATTAAGTGTGAAAATGTGCAAAAATTAAAAACGTTTTAAAAAGTGGATTAGTTAAAAGTCACCGTCTATTAACGAAGAAGACACATTGAATGGTTTAGATTTAACCGGCTGATCTGTCGACTGCTGTATAATACGCGTCGGTTTTTACCGGTAACTGATTCTTCCGGTTTGTCGGTCGGCTTTCTTTTTCACAGAAGTATGTTAATTGTTAAGTAACCAATAAGATTGCAGGTCAGTGTTTAAGAAATCGGTCAATAGTGTGTCTTATTTGCAATTATATTAGTCATACACGCATAATGATATTTTTGATTTTTTTTTTGTTAACATATAGTAGTACGTAATGATCACTTTTATAACACATTAATCTTATGTTTCGTGAACTTTAGTATACGATGGATTTATGCTACTTTCTGATAAAAGGCCCATATTGTTATGATACTTGGGCTTGACTATGCTAATGAATACTCCTTTGTTCTATGAAGTTTGATGTTTTGGTTTTTATTTTTGTTCCATGAATATTAATGTTGTAGGTTAATTTTATTAATATTTTTATTAGTAACCAATAGAGAAAAGAAAGAAGTAAAACTTATATTATTAAATTAACAAAAAAGTAATAAAAATAATATTAAAATTTTTTTTTTTAATTTATGTGAAAAACTCAAAACATCATTTTTCTAGGAACAGAGAGAGTAGTTTATATCTTCTGGTAAAAGATCAACTAATCATGGTGTTCCACTAATTTTATATTTACGAGTAAAAGATCATTGTTCGATTTTTTTTTTTTACGACTATAGACATAAAATGACTTGCACCTATCCAAAAAATTAGTTTGAGTTTTGGTTCGAAATTCCTAAGTTATTAATGAAAAAAAAAGAACCAAAATAAATATTTATATTAGCTTTACTACAAGACTACAAATATTAGCTTGTAAAAACTGATTCTTTTTACAGATTTTGTTTTTTGGGATAATTATACTATATGTATATATCTTTAAATGATCATTAAGTTTATTTTATTTTTGACAAGAAAAGATTATTAATTTTTCTATTCAATTCTTAAAGATTTAAAATAATAAATGATTTAAAAGATACAGTAAATATTTGTTTCGTTATCGGTTTGATATGGAAAATAATTTATTTATTTTAAGATCGATAATTTTGAATTTAGTCTACGATATATATTCCCAATGGGCTACAAAACAGAGAAAACATTTTACTTAAGAAAGGAGGATTTAGTAAACATAGGTATAAAAAAAAAAAAATAGGTACGTATATTGCAATTTTGATACTATAACACAACGATGATTTCATTGATTGTCCTTACTAAAACTGAAATCTTGATTAAAAAATATCAGGCGACGATTAAATTGCCGCCTCTAATAAATGGAATATTGCAAACTCATGATTCATGAAATGCTTTTTGTATTCCCTTTAGTTAAGTTACTGATGAATCTGTTAATACAAGGAACGTTAATGCATTTAGATTTTCACATTTCATATTGGAAAGGAAAATGCGGGGTTTTCCAGATTTAATACACAAAGTAAATCCTCCTAGTAATTATCTTTAATGTACCACTTTTTAAGGATAATATATGTAGATTTCTTGCTATATATATTCACATCTCATTATTAGGCCTTACTTATAAGAATCTGTTCACATTCTTCACAGAGGAAAGTAAATCATGTTTGCCAAGAAACCAGAATCAAAGTTTGGGTGCTTTTTTAACATATTTGGTGTTCTTCGGTCTCGTTCTTCAAGATGGCGAAAAGCTTCGAAGTGGTAAGAATCTTGGTTTACTTGCTTTACACGGTTAAGATTTCGTTTTTGTTTCGAGTTTTTTTTAATTAATTAATCTGTCTTGTTTGCAGCAAACTCTATATCCAAAATCTGTTATGTTCTGTTAACTTACATCGGAATAGAAGAGAGTGTATGGTCAGACAATCACGGTCCGATATCGCTCAGCTCCTTTCTTATGGTCGCTATTCAGAAGCTCTTCCTAAGGTATCTGAGATTAATCTCAATCACCTGGTAGATTTTTGCTTATTTGATCAAAATCTCTATCACATCACTTAATTTGTTGGTTATTATCCCTTGATTCATCTTTCTTATTCTGATTTGCAAATTTTAAAACTCTAGGCGAAGCAATTCTATGAAGATGAGAGAAGGTTATCGGCATATGATCAGGTTGAGCTCTTCTGCACAACCATCTTGCAGAATATATCTTCTTTGAAATATGAAAAGTAAGTTGTTATTGATATCTTGTAACATACGGTAGCATAAGGAAACCAAAACGGTTCGTAAACCCTAATTTCCGCATGTTTCTCTCGCCAGCAATGTTGATCTGTTACCGGAAGAAACTAAAAAAGCAATGGCCGGAATTATATTTGCTGCATCAAGAATTGGCGAGCTTGAGGATCTTCAACACATAAGGAGCTTCTTCGTTCAAAGATTTGGGCTTAAGTTTGATAAAGAGTGTGTAGATTTGCGCCAAGGAAACGTCGTGGGTTTTGAGATAGTCAAGATTCTAAACACGAATATGCGGGGAGATGAAATTACACATATTGTAAGGGAACTTTCTCATAAGTACAAAACCAACATCACTACTTCTACGGATTCAATAAGTGAAGATTTGGCTTCAAGTGACGATCTCGGCATTGCCGATTCTGATGCGATGAAGGTTGAGAAAATGAAAAGGGCTCTTCGGAGAAAGAAAGTTATGAAGGAGAATTCTAAGTTTTTGCATCCAAATCTTAGAGAGTCTCAGGGAAGAGATCGATCATTCAGAAGATAAGAGTTTGATTGGGATTGTTATTTGGTTAAAAATTAAAATCTTATTACTGTAAAAGAAGGAAGAAAAAAAACGCAGCATATACAATTTTTGTTATATTTTCATAGTATACAGTATTTGATTATTTTCTAATTTTAATGTCAATAAATATCATTATTTTATTTATGCCTTCCTAGAATACTTCTCTCTTGATGCAAATTTTATAACAATGATGCCAAAACATCACATAACATTATAATGCTTTCAGTTTTGTAAATATGATTTTTGAAAATTTATGTTCATTAATGATATGTAACTTCTCACAATAAAAGTCTAATATCCTAATTTAGTTTTTTTTTTTTTAATGAATCATGATCTATAGTATTAAATATAAACATAAAAATATTTAGTTCAATATAAGTGAAAGATATCAAAGGAATATTTTGTAACAGAATTTATCTTTTTGGGTTTGTATTCTTACCCGTAGATTATTTCAATTTTTTATATAAAAAAAAAAAAAAATATGGGTGAAAAATTGATTCAAGAAACAGTTACCAAAGAATTTCATATTTTCACACCAGATTTGAGACTTATTTATCAGCGAATATAAATTGTTTCGTCGTGCTAAAAGTAAAATTATCTAATGTGAAAATGGTACATGTGAAACACCGTCGTGTGTAAAACAATTCGATGCTTGGAAATGGTACTCTCGCTAAATTTAGTGGGTCTCCAAAATTCCATGCGACGACTTAGTTATTTACATAACACTATGAATGGGCTATGCAGTATTTGTTGAGATTGAGATATAATCGTTTTTGCTCTCATTTCATCACATACTCAACTGAATTAGTTCATATGATACTACATCTAGAAGATTATTGGGTAGTTTTCGGTTCAGAATTGCATGAATTCAAGAGATTTAGGACTCCGTATCTGGTACAAGCTTAAATGAACCTATTTCAAACAATAAAAATTAGTGGGCCTGAAACTTTGTTGGGCTTAAAAAATCCTACATACTTTATCGGCTGTAGAAATATATCGATACCTAAACACTAAACAGACCAATATCAATAACAGACCTACTAAACGACTTTGTTCATGTTTAGCGTTTATAAAAAAAGTTAAAAATGTTGGCAACAACATCATCCGATCCATATACTCTTATCAGGAACGGAAAACAAAAAGGTCAATAACAAATAAAAAAATATAATTGGCCATAAGTAGTGAATAGTGATTAAATATGATTTATCCTACAATTATTCGTTAATAACTAACTAAAAATATATTTTCTTATACCAAAGAAAACTATACAAACTACTTAAATCAAACTTGTAAGATAAGATATAGTTGGATGAAGTGGGGGTTTGATCTACGATGGTCATCTTCATTGTTTGATTCCCCCTTTTTCGTTTCTATTCTATTTTAAGAATATGAAAAGACGTATAATATGCACAAGTTGGAGAGAATATTTATCAGCTTTTCAGAGTTTAGTATACTATATATGATCTTATCGAAATTTATACCTTTTCTATATATATATATATATATTAAATCGAAACTTTCTTTGTTATCAGTAGCTTAATGTTTAGAAATATTCTTATTATAGTGTTTGATTAAATATGTTTCTAGAATCGAAAAAAATAAAAAGAAATCATTATATTAAATTACGATAAAAAAAGAAAAATTAATTTAATAAAAAAGGGAAACATTATTTCATTTAACTAGCTAGTATTTTAACAAACAACTAAATAGTTGTAATTTATTGTCATAATATATATATTCTGAATAAGAAAAATCCACATATGTAGCAAATGTATTATACATGTGTATGACAAAAGTTTTACAAAATGGTTGAACTTAAAAAAAAAATATGTCTTAAACATACGTAAGACTACACGTAATATCAAAATTAACATGCTTAGACATAGTAATTATAAAGCTTTATGTAAAGCAAGACTGATTCTATTAATTAATTGATGGATCAACACTTTTAGCAATTGGGGATATTGTACTATTTACTGGATTATGCTTGTGGAGGGAGCTCATGGTGCTCCAGATTATCAAATTTTATATATGGTAGAAAAATAATTATACCATTACAATGTAAAGCATTCGAGTTCGAATTTCATTGGCGCACTTTGATTTTATATAGGAAGATTGAGGTTAAGTTGTAATAAGTGTGATATTCATATTATTATTGGAAGTTTATTGGTTTAGCCATATGGTTTATTCAGCAAACCATTAACTAAACTCACATGTCAAAAGTTGAAACTTATACCACCTTGATATCCACGTCATCAATTCTTAATACACTTTTGTATTTTGACCCAAATTTACGGGGTTACACGTTATGTAATTATGATATATGCATGACATACACGTTATGATATATGCATGACATCGCTAAAATAGCATAATGTTAATTAGTTATCTAAAACTAAAGACCTGTGTGTGGATATTATCTTCCAACATTAACAAAAAAATCCCGAAAAGGAGAAGAACAAAAGCTTTTAAAAAAACTTTGATCACCCCGTTCTATACCAATTGATGTATCTTTAATGGAAGAGAACCATTATAAATAGAAACGAATTAACACCAAATGCACCGTGACACGAAAGATATTGAGTGTAAGAAACCCCAAATTCCTTGTTATATTCGCTTAGAATTATTTTTACAGCACCATGTACATGTGATCACAAGATATCAATTAAAGTTAGCTAATTAACTTTATTTTTCATTTTTTGGGCTACTAGTTTGCTAATTAACTTTTTACCGAGAAAAAACTATCAGTAGAAAGCCAAAAAATTCAATGAATAAGAAAAAAAAAAAAAAAGCCTAAACTTACATACATATATGATATATCTACGATAAATTTGCTGATAAACGATCTGACTTCTAACTAAGATTCCTGTTTTACCTATTTTAAAAAAAAATCGAGAACCATGAATCAAAGCTCAACTATGTTAATCATGATTGAAATCACGTACGTTCTCGAATGCTTAAATAAATATGTTAATCAATAAACCGCCATAAATTGGTTAAATATAAATCTACTTGCAAGAAAATTGTAATTGAACTTTATTTTCAATTGGTAAAATGTTCCTTTTTCACGTACACAAAAAAGTGTTTGAAGAGAAGCGTGTTTGTGTTATACGGACTTACGAAAATCTTGTGTTCCCATTTCTCAACCACAAAAGCCTAATTTCTTGGTACCTCTGATTGTATACTATCGTTTCACAATTACAGTTTCATCTGATTTCAATCAAAAATTACAGTCTCATATGGATCAAATAGAAAAATAACGAGAGTCTGCATCATCAACTCGTGTTTGTTGTTTGTCCCTCTCTCTGATCTTTAACGGCTTTTGACGAAAGAAAAATATCCCGCCTAACTCAACCAATAGACACAAGACATGTGTCGGCTTGTGGTAGTTCTATCCGTATGAAAAACGCTTTCCATGTTACCATCCAGTGAACTCATCCCATCATTCACTTACACGTGTTTTTTCTTCTTGACGACCAAAAAAAAACAATTTGGCACATACCCATTAAAAAAAAAATACTTCTTATTTTTCATAATACTTTTCGTAGATTGTCACTGTTATGTAACTCATTCATAGAAATTTACCGCGTAAATTGCATGAAAAATCACTAGTCTTAAGAATCACCTAATTTGTTTTTCTGAACTTACAAATATTCGCAAATTACTTTCAGTTAACTCCCTAATACTTGGGAAGACCATTGACAATACAAAAAAAAAATCATAAGAGGAGGTACAGTCACACACACAATATTACAACATTACTAATATAAATAATCAACTTTATGGTATAGGTTCAAAGAACCAAAGGGATCGCATAAATCACGACGCTCTAATTGATCCACGTGTCATGATAAACATAAAGTGGGACCCGTATTGAGGCTGCACGTTAACGAAGATTGGGCGGCGGTGTAATATTATATTATATATATACATACACGAGTAGCAGAGCTTCGAAATCTTTAATCTCAGAATACAAAAAAGAAAATCAAAGAAGATAGTTTTGTGATTGTTTTCTATAAAAAGTGCAGATATTTTCTTTGTCCTAGAGAAAGAGGTGATAGGAAAAATGGGTCTCCAAGAGCTTGACCCGTTAGCCCAATTGAGCTTACCGCCGGGTTTTCGGTTTTATCCGACTGACGAAGAGCTGATGGTTGAATATCTCTGTAGAAAAGCCGCCGGTCACGACTTCTCTCTCCAGCTCATAGCTGAAATCGATCTCTACAAGTTTGATCCATGGGTTTTACCAAGTACGTATAACCTAATAACCTTAACCGTGTTTGGTTTCTTTGTAGCTAGTTATGTTTTTTTCTCTTCTAACTTGTCTTTTTGGTTCTTTGTAGGTAAGGCGTTATTCGGTGAAAAAGAATGGTATTTTTTCAGCCCGAGGGATAGGAAGTATCCAAACGGGTCAAGACCTAATCGGGTTGCCGGGTCGGGTTATTGGAAAGCCACCGGTACGGATAAAGTTATCTCGACGGAGGGAAGAAGAGTTGGTATCAAGAAAGCTTTGGTGTTTTACATTGGAAAAGCTCCAAAAGGAACCAAAACCAATTGGATTATGCATGAGTACCGTCTCATCGAACCCTCTCGTCGAAATGGAAGCACCAAGGTATAAATTTAGTTAAATACATGATGTATCCAAAAAGATAAGTATATAGTAATTGTAATTATACTGTTCAACGAATAACATATTTTAAACTGTTTTTATGTTCAGCTTGATGATTGGGTTTTATGTCGAATATACAAAAAGCAAACAAGCGCACAAAAACAAGCTTACAATAATCTAATGACGAGTGGTCGTGAATACAGCAACAATGGTTCGTCGACATCTTCTTCGTCTCATCAATACGACGACGTTCTCGAGTCGTTGCATGAGATTGACAACAGAAGTTTGGGGTTTGCCGCCGGTTCATCAAACGCGCTGCCTCATAGTCATAGACCGGTTTTAACCAATCATAAAACCGGGTTTCAGGGTTTAGCCAGGGAGCCAAGTTTTGATTGGGCGAATTTGATTGGACAGAACTCGGTCCCGGAACTCGGACTGAGTCATAACGTTCCGAGTATTCGTTACGGTGACGGTGGAACGCAGCAACAAACTGAGGGGATTCCTCGGTTTAATAATAACTCGGACGTCTCGGCTAATCAGGGTTTTAGTGTTGACCCGGTTAACGGATTTGGGTACTCGGGTCAACAATCTAGTGGGTTCGGGTTTATTTGATTGTGTAATGGTAACGTAATAAGAAAAACATATTTTTATTTTTTGTCCGTGTCAGATTAGTTAATTAATATAGCGTAGAATTCGAACTCTAGGGTTAGATTTAGGTTCTACGACTTGTATTGTATATTCGTCGTCATTTGTCCTGACATTTACATTTTTGTAAACTTTTATAGCTGGAACTTTTGTATTGATCAATTATTTATTAGAAAAACAGATATTGCATTGGATCTATAAGTTTTGTACTTGCTATTGCTAACGATAAACGATAGAAATGTGAAAGTTTCCTTATCATTCATGACACATTTTTGTGTCAACATCATGTAGTATTATCATTAACAACGAATCAGCGATTCATAATTTATTATATTAATCGCCATAATATATCGATAATCTAGGAACCATAAAGCGAATATGACTTTGCTCGCTATCGCTCATCGTTTAATATTAGTACCAGCTAAAACGAACAATAGATTTGTCATCATCTTTCGCTGATGACGGTAACCATATCATAGCGAACATGACCAAAAATGTATGTTTATCTGAGATGATTTCTAGCCTATAGCACTAGTATACTTTTGTAAAATATAAAAATACTATTTATATAAACACATGTGGCATAAAGAAATTTCGCACGCGATAGTTGTGTATATATTCATTTATGTGCAATGGCATTTGCAAGCCGTAAGGTTTGAAATAGTAATATTGTACAGCTGTTTAAAGAACGTTCAAAATTTGTTAGAGAAATTGATATATATATATTTAAAAGGATATGGATAAAGATGTTATATTGTTTAATGGGAAAAGGATAGTGATGGTATTAGATGGCCAAATCTTAAAGACCAATTGGGGTTTGAAGATAAGAACAGAGAACGGACCGTTTGGGGTTTCCTGAAATTGCACGTGTGAGTCAGCATGGGCTGCTTGTTTGACTAGTTTAGAATCATTTCTTTCCTAAAATAGTAACAATTCACACCGTACAAGTTTTAAACACATCTACGCTTTTTGTTCGTATAAGTAGATTTTCATAATCAAAATTTAAATAGATTTTATCTGATTAACTAATTAGATAAATGTTGTGAAAAATAATTTTTACACCGAAATTAGCTAGGGAGTTTTTCTTTCTAGTCTACATGAATATCCATTACATTGAAATTTAAAGAGTTTATGGAATTTAAAGAATTGGCTATAACTTACGTCTTATTATATTTATTTTCTAAATCACTTAAAACCCTAATAATCGAATTAAGAGAAATCATTGGGCGATTGTTAGTTACTTTTGTCAAACCAATTCTTTGTTCTCTTTGTTTACATTGAAATCTTTTGTCTTCTTAAATAATCCAAAAATAAAATAAATAAAAACACTGTCTTCTTCTTACAAAAACTTTTGGCTACTCAAACAACTTGCGAAACTATAATTTTCTTTCTGTATCTTAAAATCGCAGAAAAACGAGAGATGGAAATGAGTTTGTTAAATATATATTTTCGTTTAAAGTTTGATAATTAAGGTGGCTGGATGTGAAAATATTTCAATTTAAAAAGAAGAAAATATTAATGTTCTACATGTAAATTTTGTTGGACGAAGCTCTACGCAACCCCTTAGAATAGCATATTCTATCGTAAATACATGAAAACGAAGGTTTTGAGTTTAATACTTTGTAACCATTTTGCATAGAAATACTTGTGGTCCATATTCATCAAGATGTTATTGTACGCTAAAGTCTAAACAAATAACCATTCATTCGTCCATATGTGATTAATCAGTAAACGAATACAGGCGCGTACGCAATTACGCATGGCATGGGGTTTAGTGATGTATATTAGTACTTTATTTTTTGCCATGCATCTATTGTAAAAAGTCAAAACATGAAATTAATATAAATCATTTGTTTATATTTTGTTCTTACGCGTAATAACAAATGATTTATACAATAATTTATGATTTTTGGTAGTTTATAACTGGAAGATTCCAAACCAAAATCTAAATTAACGTGTTATTCAAAGAAATGAAAATTTGTCCATATGGTAATTAATGTTTTATATAGGACTTGAGTATGTGTTGGGCCATACGCAAAAAGTGGATTCAGTTAGGCCTATGTATTTCTTTAACAATGGGCCTGAGTATTGGAAACGCAAATTATATATGTATCCAATTATATTTTTGTTAAAGAACGCAAATTATCTTGATCGTGATTATTTTCGTACTGACCGAGACTTGAGAAATCAGACTATTTTCTTTGACAACTTATATTTTAAACAAAAATAAACGTACATAGATACAAAAAAATCCTTGAGTATAACCTTTTTTTTTTCCTTGACTACAACTTTAATGAAAAATAAATCTAAAAACTCAAAAGGCTGAACAAAATGAGATGATGATTATCAGGTACTGTGTATATAAGTGCATAATATTTTGTTATAAAAATTTCGACTCCAAATATATTTTCGAAATAAAATTCAAAAGTGCTTTATAAAAGAACAAAGTTTTTCATTTTTCGCGACCTCAATTGTTCTATGGAGAAAGTTTTTTTTATTGGAGAAAATTTAAAGCTTCATCCATTATTAGTAAACTGGTTATAATTGATGTCAAACGAGTGCAACCGTAAATATAATATCTACGAGTGATTTCAGACTAAGCAATCAGTCTTTAAATATCTCACACATGCAAGTAATGCAATATCTTATAGTATCTAACAATGACATCTGCGATATAAAATACATTTAACCTAGACAAACTTTTTGTTGCTGGGTGATTCTACCGTTGCTTGTGTGACCTTCCGGGGCGTTGAGAAGGTAACAAAGTATATTTAACGAAGCAGACAATTGAGGAGGTCCTTAATCACTTTCCATTTTAAGCTTAAAGACAAAGATTAGAAAGAAAAAATAAAGCAAAGTCTCAGCAGAATCATGTCTTAATCTACTTGATTGATTCTTTCATCAGGCATAATTAATCATGGCCATTAATATCTCTAGATCATATCTCTAAGGAATACTTACGTATAACTTACGTTAAGTTGTACGTATTAGACATGACTAGTTTTCAGAAGATATCAGTAAAAAACATGTGATTTGAAAACTGATTTATATCATTTTGATTACAGATTAAAACTATGATTCCAACTAAGAAAAAGCATAAATTTCGAAAATTGTTTGAAAAATAGTTAACAACAACTTCATAAATAAATTATAAGCATATATATACATAACAACTTAACAAGATGTATATGGTTATAGGGAAAATATAGCTATGTATTTATACATCTTTTTTACATGTCAAAAATATATGGACCGAGTTGGAATTTTTTGGTGAAAAGGGATGGCCAAATAATTATCTAATCAAACATTGGGGCACACAAGATTTTTTAGTTAATTTCATTTTTTCATTTCATTCTTTGTATGCAATTAAAACGAACACATGTGACATGTGAATATGTGATATACCAATTACTTAATATTTCGGCTTTAAAAAGAAAAAAAAAAACGAACAAATCGGACACTGATTTGTTTGAACGGTGCGTACGTGGTGGGATGATGAAGAATTTGATCTTCCATATCGCAAGCTCATAAGATTCTCGCAGTAGTGTTTTTATTACGTGTTCTTTATTTTTTTGTTTAGAACTTGATTACTTAAATCAATCTCCAAGTTTCTTAATTATGTTAATTCTTCGTTTTTTGGATTCTTGCTATAACTTATCTACGTCAAAATTTTGTCCAATTTTACAGAAAAATCACAAAATTAGCATTTTAACACACACACACATACATATATTTAATTGGAAAAAATAGAACTAACAGCATTTTCTTCGTGAAACAAATACAGGAGCACGCATTCAAAAAATTAAAAGGGTCATGCAAAAAGAGCTTTTCTCAAATCCGTTTTGTATATAAGAAATAAGAAAAGAAAATTGTAGCTTTGTTTGATGTCATAAGATTCATGTGTTCTCTTTAATATTATTCTCAACTCTTGGAAATTTGACTAATTAATATGTAAGTTGCACAAAATAATGTAATTATAAGATCAATTCAGAGTTCAGACCAAATGTTTTGTAAGATGTCTCGAAATCTTATACTATATATCCACCATTTTTTATATATATCTTCCCCAAAGGAGTATATTATGTTCACAGCCGATGAATTCGTTATATCCGGGAAAGACCCAAATCAGTTCGAAAGCATATTCTTTTGAAAAAAAGGTTCAAATTAAACACGTTGAAAAATAGAACAGTTTAATTATCCGAGTTAGTTTCTAAAAGGCATGTGTCTTAAAACTTAAATTGAGTGATCACTAACTAACAACCTAATTTGTAACTAAATTTACATTTATTTCATTTAAATAAATTTATCGATGGAATCATAAACGTCTACACATCATATTGGCTTCTGTTTCAGATATCATATAAATCAATAAATCTGAATCTAATGGATGCTTGAAATGAAATAGCACTTTTTTTTTTTGAGCTAAAGAATTTTTTTTGTCAAAATGTTTGACAATCGTCCGATGTTTGGCATGTCACGTTACATAAGACCGTGTAATATGATGTTTAACTTGGCTTAGATATTTTTCTAAATAGAATAAAAGTGTGGTATCACATGATGAAAACTATGGTTACAAATGTTCACACACTGGATTATTTGAAAGTAGGTCGTTTTTTCTGCATAAAGATTTTTTATGAGGAAAGTTTTAAATACAATAAAAAGTTTGAAGTTAGGTTTACTATTATTAAACACCTTGTATGTAGTAGAGTGAAATTTACCAACCTGCTAACATATGTAATATACATGATACATGATACATGCCACGCATGTTTTTGTTATACAATATGCATAATAGTCATATATTAAATGTTTGATTCTTCACATTAAAACCAAAAAAAAATATATATTAAATGTTTGAATTGCCCTGGCATCCCACTTGCTTTAGCTTGGGACTTGTTTAGAGAGTTATAATTAAAATCCAGATTATCGAAATTGTCTTCTTATTTCAAATTTAAAACTAGTTGGTAATTAGTTGATTGGCATGCAGATCTTAGTTAGTAGTGTTGGTACTTTTCCATTGCGCCTAGTCCAAAAAAGATTGTTTTTTTTTCCAATACATATTATTACTGATTTCATATTAAATTTGAAAATTAAAACATTGAAAAGTCGAGTTTACGACCAAAACACTTTGAACGACATTTGGATTGAAGCAAATAATGATATTCTAGTGGTCATCATCATATTGGTCCATATCAATGATATTTTTTTGATAGAAACACCTTTTTACTACTGTAAAATGTGTGAATACTCACAACGTACTAAAAATTATAGGTTCGACGATCTAATTCTTCCCCAAAACTTTCATATAGCACTAGAAGTTTGAAAACTCTTGGTTAAAGAAAATAAAATGGTACTTTCAACAGTTACAAGTGTCTGTATATAATATAATATATTCAATTTATACGTAGTCCAGTTGTGATTGCACGATAACACCGTTATATATTTGGTATCTTTATCAATCAAGATTGTTATATGTTGATTTTTCAAACTAAACCATAATAATATTGACATACGGGATAAGCCCACTATTCAGTACCCACGTTATGTTGAAGATAACACTTACAAATAGGGGTCCCTAACAAATAGTTTAGAGTGTATATATTTGGTAAGAAAACTATTTTAATTATAGAACTCTTAAGTTTTGTAATATATCAAAAAATTGTGCGTGTTTGTGTTGTTGTTGAGATTCTGAACGTCTAGCAAAAAAGAAGTGGTGTGCAACCATGTAAAGCACTAGAAATCTTTGTGAATGCAAATAGAAGGATGTCTCTTGATCTGATGGATGTGACTAAAAAATGATGTAATTAAATTGACTAATTAGAGGTAAGCATTTATTTTAGTTGGTACAACGTGTGTAAAATATGGTCCACATTTCTCCTTTTTTTTTTTTTCTTTTTTTCTTTTTACTACTTTTTCTATTTGTTTTTCAAACAAAGTGCTCTAAACTGACAAAACTGGAGAAATAGTAGGCTGTATTTGATTTTGTGAACCAACCAAAAAACCTTTGTATTTGATTTATAATATTGTGTGTTTTAAACATAAAGAAAAAGATATGAGATAAGGAATCTCATGGTCAGAAGTCAAAACTAGAAAGTCATAAAATAAACCACTCCTAAGAATCTGATAAGTAAACAAACTATATATTTGCACACTAAACGTAATTTAGTGGTCGAAAAATATGCATGGGTTATAATCATCTTATGACGTTGGAAAAAAAACAAGAATAAATCATATAATAATGAAAATATAAAAGTAATCGAAACTTAAAAATGACATGAAATTGGTCGATTTGTTTGTTTCCATAATATTTATTATCTAAAATTCAAAAAATATTCTGGTGGTGCGATTATCTCAATAACAAAAGCGTGACATGTGACATCTGAAACGTAAAACTTTTTTTTTTTTCCCACACCCACCCGGCCATCTTTTTCCACGTCATCAATTTGTTACCTTCTCTGGCGATTTCTGTGGGCCCTACTGCCCCGATTGCCACGTATGAATATATCGTCCATAGGTATCACACGTGTCGATTATTCATTGGATATTTAACAAGAACAGTAACCACACAAAATTAATAAAATCGTATTACAGCATACAAGATGAAATTAGAAAATTTCTTCAACTTTTTTTTGTTTTGCGATATTGTCTTGATAATGTATTATAGTAAGATATAGCGAGTATTTGATTTTATGTGTTAGTGTAAATGGCGAAAGCGATATATATCTTGAAATTATGTACAAATTTTTTGTTTTGTTAAGATATATCGTTTTCGACGTTAATTCCAGCCTCCTCTCCATTGTCGTAGTTCGTCCGTGTCGCGAGGCTATACATAAAAGTCATAAACGCAGAGAAAGAAAATTGATATTTAATTCAATGGTTAATTGTAGCTATTATGTAATTAGCAATGACTAATCTAACCTTATGCAGTTTGGTTAATTTAGTAATTATACACAGACTCGACATGATTAGTCAGGCTTTGTATATGTGTCGCATTGTCGCCACATTAAGATCCTTTAGTGCAACCAAAACACACTAAACTCGGCTGAAATATGGGGCATCTTGTACCTTTTAATTATCGCTGATTACTGATTCACATCAAATATATGGTTCCAAATTATTTTATTAACTCAAGTGTATAGTAATGTTTGACTCTTTTTTCTGCAAATGTTTCGAAGACAAAGTGCTATTAAGTTTTATCAAAACTATGATGTTTTGTAGTTTTAGATGATTATATAACGTTTGTCAATCTGTCTTTTAATTTACTTAAATCATTAGGGCAGGTAACTATATTTAAATAAAAAACAGAGATTGTGTATGAGTTTGAAATAAAAACGTGTTAAAATGGAAAAAATAAACCATGCCAAGTATTTACTTTACTACAAAGGAAAAAGTATACAGAATTTTTACATGATGTCGTATGAATTACATCATGTAATAATAGTAACTTAGATATTCTGTAAGAAAATTAGATTTGCATAATTACGTTAATATCCGAGGGTGTATATAAATAAGAAAGAAAGAACAGAGGATTAAAACCCACAAATTGGCGTTTTATACATCCCCATTTAAAAAGAATGGTAACGCCGACTCTGTGAAGCATTTTTCAGCACTCCTTTCCTTTCCCCCACAAACTAAACAAAAAACCATTAACAAAAAAACCATTCACAAAAAAAATAGAGAGAATCATCTGAGAGAGTAGTAGTGATGATATGATCGCTTCTTCTCCTACAATCTCAGAAACCTCCGATCACGGTTTTAGATATCTTCTACAACGGATACAATGGAGAGCACCGATTCTTCCGGTGGTCCACCACCGCCACAACCTAACCTTCCTCCAGGCTTCCGGTTTCACCCTACCGACGAAGAGCTTGTTGTTCACTACCTCAAACGCAAAGCAGCCTCTGCTCCTTTACCTGTCGCCATCATCGCCGAAGTCGATCTCTATAAATTTGATCCATGGGAACTTCCCGGTACGTACGACCTCATCATCATCATCATCAACAACTACTTTTTTATATATAGTATTATTTGATTTATATGAATTTGTGACCTTTTTTTTGGTTATGATGATCTAAATCTTTTTCTTCTTTTTTCTATAATTTTTTTTTGGTTTGTGGATTCGTTTGTTGCAGCTAAAGCATCGTTTGGAGAACAAGAATGGTACTTCTTTAGTCCACGAGATCGGAAGTATCCAAACGGAGCAAGACCAAACAGAGCGGCGACTTCAGGTTATTGGAAAGCGACCGGTACAGATAAACCGGTACTTGCTTCCGACGGTAACCAAAAGGTGGGCGTGAAGAAGGCACTAGTCTTCTACAGTGGTAAACCACCAAAAGGCGTTAAAAGTGATTGGATCATGCATGAGTATCGTCTCATCGAAAACAAACCAAACAATCGACCTCCTGGCTGTGATTTCGGCAACAAAAAAAACTCACTCAGAGTATGATTCATCGAAATTTTCAAATATTCTTGATTCTTGAATTCTTGATCTTGATTTTGGGAATATTTTTTTATTGTGTGTGTAGCTTGATGATTGGGTGTTATGTAGAATCTACAAGAAGAACAACGCAAGTCGACATGTTGATAACGATAAGGATCATGATATGATCGATTACATTTTCAGGAAGATTCCTCCGTCTTTATCAATGGCGGCTGCTTCTACAGGACTTCACCAACATCATCATAATGTCTCAAGATCAATGAATTTCTTCCCTGGCAAATTCTCCGGTGGTGGTTACGGGATTTTCTCTGACGGTGGTAACACGAGTATATACGACGGCGGTGGCATGATCAACAATATTGGTACTGACTCAGTAGATCACGACAATAACGCTGACGTCGTTGGTTTAAATCATGCTTCGTCGTCAGGTCCTATGATGATGGCGAATTTGAAACGAACTCTCCCGGTGCCGTATTGGCCTGTAGCAGATGAGGAGCAAGATGCATCTCCGAGCAAACGGTTTCACGGTGTAGGAGGAGGAGGAGGAGATTGTTCGAACATGTCTTCCTCCATGATGGAAGAGACTCCACCATTGATGCAACAACAAGGTGGTGTGTTAGGAGATGGATTATTCAGAACGACATCGTACCAATTACCCGGTTTAAATTGGTACTCTTCTTAATCAAATGTGTTTCGCCGCCGGTGTGAAGAATTTTCCGGTGACAGTGAAGATTTTTTTCCGATTGGTGGGGTCATTTGCATGCATTATATAATTTGAGATTTGTGTATATGTTTTGGGTTAATTAATTGGTCACAGGGGTTAGAGGAAGAAGATTATTTAGAGAGCGGAGAAGAAGTGAGGCAACATATAGAAAACATAGGTTTAAAAAATATTACTGTTTGTTAAGTTTAATGATTAAATGTATAAATCTTATACTTAGATGTTTATATATAGTTTGTATAGATGCATATAGTTTCTCTCAATGCTATTTTGAGATTGTATTTTCTTGTAAAGGAAATGTTTTTTAAAAAAAAAAAAAAAAAGTTGTGTAACTATGTATTTTTCTTCACATATGTTGAAAATCACTGATGTTTTTGGACTGAGTTATTGGCTTATTGCTTATGAAAGTTTGGAGGGTATTTTATATAAATTAAAAAACTTCTACTATATGATTATAAATTTAGTTAAGGCGAAATAGTCGATGGTATCAATCAAACTAATTTAGCAATTGTCTGGATAGCATTAAACGCATATTACTCACTATTTTGTCGATTAAACTAATTTAGTCGTCAGTTTTACTAAAACTGTGGTGATAAAGCACCATCAATAAAAAGGATTGTATAATTTTAACTCGTCCCATACATGATTAAATAAAAGTGAGTAGTATATTAACTGGATTTGGAAAATGATATGTTAAAGTATCATTTTACAGAGAAACAGAATATTATGTACATAGTTAAATGATATGTTTTTCTCTTATTTCAAGCACATGCATCCTAATTTTTTTATTCCATTTCCTATATAACGACGCAGTGCCCTGTAAACATTTAAAAAATACATATATTTAGACTTTATATTATAAAAGATAGTGAAAACCAATCCTCTTTAGAAACATCCTGAACTGATCAAAAGTAATGATAAGCTTCAAGTACGTTGTGTAGATAAGAAATTTCAATAATTGCATGTAAAGCTATAAGTATAATATAGTATTATTTATATTATGTTATATATACGAGGCCCATCTCACGTTGATAGTGATTTATCTACTTATTTTCTATATAGTTTTTGTTTGTTTTTTGCATCTATCATTTATTTCATACCAAACCAATCCTCAATTTATAGTAAGAAACTATTTATTTGTCTCGGCAACCCATAATCTTTTGGAAGCAAGAGCGAAACAAATTCGCGCAACTGGATAACGAAAAAAACAAGGAAGAAGAGATTTTCATTATTTTAAACATAAATTTTTGCGTTTGTTATAATCTAGCAAACTAGTACAAATTTTGTTTACTGTATTAGAGTACTTAAAAGTTAATAAAAACATTTTTTATAACGGCCACAAATGAATGAAAATAAAAATAAATCGAATATATAAAATTATAAATTAAGATATTTATTTCATATTCATCTTACCTCAAACTGTAGTAATTTTGTCCTTGATCATAATTTATTATATGATTTGAACAAATAACCCCCTACTTAAAGTGTTTCCAGATATGTTCAGTTCAGGTGTGGATGTCATTTTCTGCTCACAACTTTTTTTTTGTGTGTGTCAACCTGCTCCGAACTTAGATTTTGATTAGACATCGCCAAATATATTCCCATTAACCATTAGATCATACACTCACAACTACAAGCACACAAAATAGATCCCAACTTTAAGGAAATGTTACATTGTTTGATTAAATGATGAGAAAGGTCAAAGAATTGCGATTTATGAAAGGTATTCTTTTGAAAGAAAATATAAAACTAAGAGATAGTATGTATTCTTCGAACATGATTTTTGCTATATTTATCTAGTGGTTATGTCACGAGTTCTTCAAAAAAAAATGATTAGTAAAAAATAAATAAATTTATATATATTGCTATGAGAAAACGGATGAAGTTATCTGAGATATTGATTATTGCGTATTTTTGGACATTTTGACACGTAAATTATATTACGCTTTTGAATCATATTGTATCGTATGTTATTTTTCATAGAACTAACTAGTCGTCTACTTCAGACAAAAAAAAAGGTCAAGAAAGTGGATGTTTAAGAAAAATAGAACGAAAAGATATATTGGAAAAAAGCAGTGTGTGTACATTAAAAAAAATGACGAGCAATGGACCATATGCTTCTACATCAGCAAAAGGAATCATTATCTTTAAACCAAGAAATTAAAGACGCCTTTAATTACATTCCTCTTCTGGATAATAAGTACAAACCACCTTTCAGAAATTTTTATATCCATAGCACTTAATTTTGGAAAACCTATAGTATTCATTTCAGGTTACACTTGCACACCCATTTCTTTTCTTACATTTTCTTTTTTCTTTTCTATATCTTTTGAGACTCATAAAATTTCTTGAAATATCTATATTTTTGCTCCTCGTAACAATTTGGTCCTAAAAATCCCAAAAGGAAAATAGTGCGCAATATCTTGTTGTTTTCACTTCATAAGTTGTTGAAAGAAAAAGAAAGAAAGATTCTGTATAAACAGAGGTAGCAAAATAAAATTAAAAAGCGATTAAGATGAAAAGAACAGCAAGTAAGAGGCATGGAAAATGCACAACGAAGCTCGAGGACAGCTATGTATAGAAAAGCAAAAACAACCGTTACATTATGTGGATATAGATTATTAAATTAAGAAACCAGTAAATACATTTCATTTAAATGGATTGTACAATAAGACCCTAAAACTTTCCTCAAAAAATATCTTTACTTCAAGAATTCAATATCTATTTGAGAAAATACAACTCAGGTTTACTTCACAACCATGTTAACATTAACAACAACAACAACAACAACAACAACAACAACAACAACAAAAAGTGAAAACAAAAGAGCAGCAATCTATTAGTACTTGAATTGATGATTTAACTCATCAAACACATCTTATGTCAATTTGCAATACACAAAAAAAAAAAAAAAAAAAATGTGTACGTGTGTGTTAATGTAATAAATGGGTGATACTAAATTATATTTTGTGGATTAGTAGAGACTAAATAAAAAGTGAGGATGAAATATTAATGAAGGTAAAATAAGGGTTGGTTGGTGGAGAGGTAATGAAGAGATGAAATATAGACAGATCGGGGAATATGAACTAACGCTGTCTTCAACTCTCTATTGGGCTACATGACGATCCTTTGATTACGATAGGAGTGAATTTTTAGAAACCCTCCAAATTTTATTTATTAAAAATCATTTATTATTGTAGGATGATAATAAACACTTTTATTCACAATTTCAGTTATATATGTGAGTCATCATTACATGATGGATTCATCAACGTACAAGGATTTGAATCCCAAAATTATATTATTATTTTCTGTCATATTAATTTATATGAATTGATGTTTTGTTTTATCTTGTATGATATTAAATTCAGTCTTGAAATAAAATTTACAAAAACGGTATTTATATTGTTTTATACTCCTGGACAACGGATTCATCATTTTAATTATTTCAAAAGTTTTTTTTTTTTTTTTTTTCTGTTTTGGCACAAATGTATTTAGGTTTACAGCTTCAAATACAAGTACATTCCATTTTAGCTGAAACTAATGACCCACAAAACAAAATGGTACAAGGGAAGAAGAAAATGAGATAGATCCAAATATCCAAATGATGCAAAAGCCCATTTTTTCAATCCCAATAAGATATAATGACAATAGTACAATACCAATTATTAAAATTACATGGACCTCTATTATGGAGGTGAGAAACTTTCTATGGACCTCACTAAATTTCAATTCATTCTCAATATGGTCTATACACTAAAGATAGATTGGATCCAAAAAAACCCAGCCTATATAGCTTTGGCCTTTGTGTGAGAGTAAGCTGGTAAAATGATTAAATAAGTTGAATTTGGCAGAAAGCATGTTTGCATTGAATTTTCTCATTTTGTTTCTTCTAAAGTTTCTCCGTTGACCTGTTGGTGAACTTGGAATTGGTCAAACATTCAAACTTTGACAAATAGAGCATTCAGAATTTGAAAATTAGACCAACCGCTCCATTACAAAAACATGTAACCAAGTCAGTGGTCTTGTTCTCTTGTGTTTCTTTAATATAGAGAAAGAAGACTCCCTTGACTCTCTCTCACAGCTAGTTTATAAAGAAACGTTTCTTGCAAAATTCTTAGCAAGAGATACACGTCAGTTACTTATGCAGGTTTCGAGAAGGATCCCATCTGGTGAAGGCGTAGAGATGCCAGGAAGATCCGAGACCAACCGGATCAGACGGAGGAGCCACGGGTCAGGTCTGAGGGTTCGGGTAGCTTGCACTTGCTCAGGACGGCCTGGTTCAACGAAGTGTGCACGGCACGGGTTTGTGGTGCCAAGCGATGAGAGGCTTATGCGGAAGGCGAGTGACGGAAGCAGAGAGGTGTTGCGAAGAGCTTTGACACCTCCGATCCGGCGGATGAATCTCCGGTGGTTAAATTTCCGGCCAACACCTAGCCGTCTCTGTAAAATGTCTTCTGTTTGATCATGAAACTGGGACTCAAAAAATCAAGGCTGAGAACTTTTTGGTTGAATGTAAATAGAGCTCAAAGCTTTTCTTTTTCTTGTAATGTTGGAAATCCAATAAGAATCATACCCAATTGCAGAGAGTTGAAACTCTTAGCACTCTGTTTATGGACAAGAAAGTCTTAGAACGTTTTGGATGTAAAGAAAGAAAAAGAATCAAGTGGATTCGTTGATGTTGTTGTTTTGAACAGGCAAACTAAGGCGGTCTTGGCCTTCAATTAGTTTTGCAGATTTGATGATATCTCCAGTCTTGATCTGCCCGAGAATATCTTTTCCTGCTATTGTGTATCTGCAGAATTTGGAGCACACAAGAGCAACCATCAATTCAAATGCAACTTGCAAGTTCTGAACGTCCGAATAAGAAAAGTTTTAAAACCAATACCCGAAGACCGAGAACTGTCCTTCGTCAAAGGATAATCCTCCTAAGCCAGACTGCAGGAAAATACAAACAAGATTAAGAGCAAGCTTCTTAGTTTCAAAAATGGAATCAAGCTAAGGAAGTTTGGAGTGATGCTTACGTTTCTTTTATCGTATAGGTAGAAGAAGAATTGGTAAGGAGAAGAGTATTCTTCTGAGTTTTCGCTGTGCGCCATTGCTACAGCTCCATAAACCGATAAAGGAAGCACTGGTAACTCCCCATCCTTCCAATGTCAAAATGCAAAAAAAAAAAGTTAAGTCAGGTTTTCTGGTTTTGATTTGGGAGTAGGAGTCTATACCTGGACACTCAATGGCGTTCTGTAGAGAGGTTCGAATTGTCCAGAAGGCATTACTTCCAATGGAACACTAACACTCTCCACCTTACCACTCCCATCCTCTGTGATAACAGCCTGGTTTACAGTATTGAGTTTGGCTCCATCATATGCACCGCTAGTTACCTGTAAAAAAACGAGAAGCAAGAGTTTGTGGTGCCCAATCATCATTTCAAGATTTAAGAGTACAGCCTCTTTAGGTTCAAGATCTGGAGCTAACAAAGGTTGTTCAGAGTAAACTACCTTACCAGTTTTGCAAAATTCCCTGCGGTTAGAGGTGCTGAATATCCATCTATAACGATCTGAATCCACCATATAAGCAAAAGCAGCATTCCGTGAAAAAGCAGCTTAAGTAATCGGGGCGTAAAAGGCAACAACAGCTGCATATATAAGATCAGATTTAGCTCTGATACCTGTACTGTAGCACTCTTTCTTTGATCACCTCCAGCTTCAGCTGAAAAAGTCGAACCATCAGCTTTCTCAATGGTGATTTCCACAGTTCCTCTTCCTGCTAACCTACAATTCCACAAAATATCTGTAAATTTTGCAGCTAATAAGAGGGGATTAACTCAGAGAGACAGAAAAACTGGATTCACCTGGGATAGTTTAAGTACTGCTGAGGAAGTAGAAATGACAACCCAGATGCCTGCAATAACATTCTTTAACGTCAGCAACTAATTCTTGCGCTTATGTGTTTCATTTCCCTACCCATAAGAGATGAGTAGTGATGTATACCTGTAATAACTCCAGATCCGCAACAGTATCTAGTGATGCTGCCAGCCCAAGGGACACTTTATCAGGATCTTGTTTCTTAATAGACGTTATAAGTGCTTGTAGTCCACCCTTTCAAACAAAGGAACATAAGGTTTATACGCGCCTATGACAAAACCAAATGAATCTAAAACTTAAAACCACCTGTTGTAATCAGTTGCAAACTAAGAAAACTTTACATTTAACAAAACCAGATCATCTTTCACCAAACTTAAAGAAAATATTACAGGTATTACAGCCCATCAACTTGAGAACAGAGTTGCGGTTTAATTCCCACGTACCTTTCCATCAATCAGAGTTGTATACAGTTCTGAGCCCTTGTCTTTTAAGTCTACTGGTATACTAGCCAAGATCTTATCCTTATCATCTATAGCCACCTGAAACAATTTCGTCAAAGCATACTATGCTTCCACTATTCTTGCAAACTTAATACAAATCAAGAAGTAAATCCACCACTTCAATGCCAACCAATCAAGAGTCTCTCAGAACATACGAAACTAAGAGCCTCAAACAAGATCAATAAACTAGAAGCTTCTATAGAAAATAAACAAGAGTAAAAAAGTTTACCTTTAAAGCTTTCTTTACATTGCTCTCCATGGTACCGTAAGGCTTCCTTTGAGGAATTCTGAGAAGATATGATATATCTTCCAACGAAGCCTAAGGAACAACAACACATAATAGTATAACAGTCAATGATTTCCAAAAGCAAATACACCACATAGAAAGTCTAAGAGAGTGACGAGCCTGTATTATCTTCATGCTTGGATTAGCAGGTATAGCCCTTCTTAGAGCAAGTTCTCCAGTTCTTGGAACTTTAGTGTCCGGAGAGTAAAGAACTGCCTCTGCAGGTGAAATGTAAGCAGAGTCTAGACCAAACAAGGGCAATGGAGACCATACTTGAACAAATATCAATATCGTTGCAACCAATTTCTCGAGGTTTTTAGATCCAGCTTCAAAAGTGTTCAACTTCGAATCAATTGAAGAATTGCAGGAATGTATAAGTTCCTGCACTGCTGAAAACAATTTTATCACTAATCCATAAACCCTTAAAAAACGATTTTTTTGCCTAACGATAGATATGCGTAAACTAAGTAAAACCCTAATGTGAAATCAGTATAGAGCATTGTACGCATTCGCGAGAATTTTAAAACCCGACCTTAGTGCCAGTTTTACTGGATGTAGAATGCAGACGCATGCGGAAATCTCCGGAATTGGTTCGATTAAAGGGTAATTTGGGTTTTACGAAGAGGAATTTGCGATTGAGAGGTGAAGGATGGAGAAAAAAAAGGCGGTGAGAGACGACGGTGGAAGAAGACAAAGGAGAAGCCATTGATGGGAAGCTTGCAAGTTACAGAGACAAGGATAGGGAGAATAAACGATGAGCTTTCTTCTTTGGCGCGCCTCATCTCCGAAACGCTTACGTGGAGGTATTTGAATGGATACACGTGCCCTACTCTGAAGTTAAGAGAAACGGCGTGGTGTTCTACTTTGTACAGTCGACACGCATTGCATCTTGCAAAACAACTCAACGTTTTGAGAATTCGCTTGTGCATGCTTTGCCGGGTGTTTAACAGACAAAAATGAAGCAAGAGTAGCTTTAAGGCTTGGCCCAAATCTGGCCCAAGTATACTAAAATAATAAATTAATAATATATAGGGAACAGATACCACATTGACGTGAAGTGACAATGACAAGTCATTTAATGCCCAACCATATCTACTACACAGACGACATTCTTGAAATTCACTCAACAAAGCTCCAAATTTTTTATTTTTTTTTCGTACACAGTTTCAAAGTTCAGCTACTTCTCTCCACGACGTTAGTTTTTTACCCGCGTTTGAAAACGCAACAGTAAAAAGACTCTTCTCTGAATCACATATTAAGATTCAGCTTAATATGTTAATAAAAACTATAGGTTATACAAATACAAGACAAAAACGCAAACGCAGCGTTATGCCTCTTCATCAAAGCATCTGGTTCCGCTTCGCCTCCCCAGACGCCACATACATTTTGATTTTCTAGTGTAGTAGTAGTAGATTCGTAATTAATATATTACAATTATAGTGTCGAACCTCCAGACTTCTTCAACTACGTGCCGTTTTTTATATAACGAACCGACACACATCACTGTCGTTTTGAACACCACGTCATCATCTCCAATCGAGGCGGACTTCACGGGGCCCGGCGACGAGTTCACTGGGTTTCCGGAACGAAACGATGTGACTTCCGGCCATAAACGCCGTGACTCGCTCCGAGACTCGTATATCTTCCATCTTTAGCTCTTGAAGACGACGCACGTACTCCGGCACGTGTAAGAGATCCCAAACCACACACAAACCTCCTGGCTTCACAACTCTCACAATCTCTCCGAGCACTCTCATTCTCTCCGCCGCAGCTTCCACCGACTTCTGACCATGCTCTTTCCCCACCGTGTGAACGAACACCGACGAGACCACCACGTCGAAGTAATTATCGCCAAACGGCAACGTCTTCACATCTCCTTCACGGCATGTCACATACTCTTGCACACCTACACAATTTTGAATCACAAAAACAATGAGAATCTCAAATTCGATTTGAAATTAGGAGAAATTGATCAGTTACCTTCGAGTTTAGCGGTGCGGAGAGTGGAGAGAGTGGTGCGTTTAGAGCGGTCTAACCCGACGACCCGACCGGAGCTACCGGTTTTCTTAAGCTGTGTAGCGACGGCATTGAGGAGGATACCACGGCCACAACCGAGATCGAGAGCAGTTTTGACACAAGACCAGTCACCGACGGAGCTAACCATGCGTTGAGCCATCTCGTACTGAAGCGGAACATCTGAGTAAACGAAATTAGCTGCGGCGAAGAGTAGACAAACCGCGGAGAGAGCGGTTACAGCACCGGTGAAACCCGCGGCTAATCTGGCGGCGCCGGAGAGGAAGAAGGAATCGAGGAAGAAGCAAATCTGATCGAAGTAGATGAGGAAGAGAAGAGAGAGAAGAGAGAAGAAGAAAGCATGGAAGAGAAGGAAGACGAGTGTCTGCCATTGTTCGATTCCGTAAATAGCGTAGATCTGAGTCCAATCTCTGTTCCCGGTGGTTTTACCCATTAGATTCCGATCAAATCTGATGCAAACAAAAACAAACAAAAATCCGATCTACGAGTTAGTTAAATTTGAAAATTCGAATTTCAAACTCTGAATAACTAACATACAAAGTAAAAAGCAAGTACCAGAGGATCAGAGACGGTGAAAACAAGCTGTTTTCTTCTAGAAACAAAAACAGATCTCAAATTCAAAAACAGGTAGTTAGCAATTCCTGAGCTGAGACGATGAAGAAGAAGGTGATTTTGAGGTAGGGGTAAGTCAGTGAAAGAGTGTATCGTCGTCACAGGAACATGTTGGGGGGGGGGGGGGGGGAGAGAGTGAAGTTATTATGGATGAAGAAGAAAATAAAAATGGGGCAAAGGAAGGAATTATGGAAAGGGATATTTTTTTGCAACTTTTGGTCTTACAATTTTTTCACGCGCTTTCTTTTTCACTCTATGCTTGTCGGTTTCTGCATTTTTCAAACCACTGGTTTCTGAATTAAAAAACCCGTAAAGTCGCTAGATTTTTAATTTGGAGGTTGCTAACAGAAAATCATTAGCTAACCTTTTTCTTTTAAATTTATTTAAGATACCTTTAAGTATTAAATACTGTATACATAACATTTTCATACGTAATATTTTCTCTTGTTTACAGTGAACACTAATTAAAGCTCTTGATTCAAATTTAAATAGTTGATCTAACTTTTAGTGATTTTTTGTAAAATAACACCATGCATTATACAAATTACGAAATGTGGAAGGTCACACAGTAATGAAAGTATCATGAACCACTATTTCATGTTATTTGATAATGCAAACATTCATAATTTTGGTTTTATTTAATGATGCATTTATGCAATTTTTTAACTCAATTTATGGTGTTTTCTGTTAACTGGTTAAGAAATTTTTGTTTATCATAGATTAAGAGACAAATATTATTAACTAAAAGTAAAAAGATAAGAATATTTATCTGATTATTCTGTAGTTTAATTACCACATGATCACTAGCTAATGAGTGAGTTTGGTTTTACTCAGATCCTATCTTTGAACACTGAGACAGAAAATTTAAATTTCTTAAAAAGAATTAGCTGAGAGAGACTGACCATGTGTAAAAGTCTCTTCAAAGAAGAAGCGCGTTCAAGATGAGAAAGCTTATAAAGGCGACAAAGACTAAAGTATGGAACTATGTATGCATCTTCGAGATAATGTTGTTTAATATAGAAAATAGAAATATCTCTCTTTTATTAAAATTGTAAATACTGTAACAGGTATAAAATATGGTTTTTGATAGCCAGTGGAGCTACCAACAGAGACGACGCGAGATTTGAATCGTAAATAGATATGTCTATTATCATGCATGCACTGTGTTCCGAGATTCGAGATCGCCTGCAATTTTCCACACAAAAAAACAAAACAAATAGAGAAATGTGTATGTCTCTAGAGAAGGATCCAGAAAATATTGATGAAAATATCGTGAATATTGTTACCATGTTGTGACGTTGATGAAGATATTTTTAATTAGTAGTAAGATTAATCTACCATTCATCTATGTTATCTATCCATTAACATTATCCTTGTTTCCACTCGAAATACTATCATCATTCAAATCCAAGATATCTATTTTATTGGTATGGACTATAGTTGAAGAAATGCGATGAAACAAATGATGGACAAAGAGGTGGAGGTGACACAGACAAGGAGAGAACATCCGTTGCGTAAGATTTTTTGTAAATCGGTAAGTTCATTCATCAAATTGCAGCCGTACATCTTACACTCTCACCACTTTACAGGACGACACGTGGTATACTAATACATGTTAATATTTGATTCTCCGCTAATCGTGGTCTTGTTTAGTTGTTAGGTGAATAGACCCCTTGTAATTACGATCAGACAGCAACTAGATTCTTTTTCCATCTTCTGCTTTTAAACACACAAATCCGATAATTTCTCATAATCGTCGATATTAACTGCAGCTAGTAAACCGAAACTAACCTTATTTCTGTTTCAGTTGTTTCTAAACCAAGATTACTCAATTAGGTCCATTATATTTTATTTTGATGTAGACAAACTGTCTCGTATGGAAAACAAATTAAAGATATAATCATTAGCTAATATTTTAGATCATACTTTTTTTTTTTGATAAAGTATGTTAAAAAAAAACTTCCCGCTGAATATTCACACTCTTTATTTATAGAAAATAGTATATATAATGCAAAAGTAAAGAAATATACTATAAACTTAGAATTTTTGGGGTCCAATGGTTTGACAAAATGTAAGCAAACGTAAAACGAGTATGGGAAACAGAAGGAGAGGCATTAACCCCACCGGCTTTATTAAGTGATCTTTTTTGAATAACAAACACTAAAGTCTAAAGCTTACGTTCCTACTTGCTACACCATTTTTCTTTTCACATAACACAAAATAGAACAAAAGAAAAGTCTATTCTTTTCGTAAATGCATCTGCATCCATGGGAAATTTATTTGTAGTCAAAAACATATCTATAACAGGATATTGAACTATTTCGAATAGATAGCTACTGATGAATTTTGGACGACAGAAAAAACTAAATTCTGATATTTTAATGGTCGAAATCAAATTCTATTTGAGATATTGTCTCGTACTCTCGTTAGATTCAATAGCTTTCACTTATCGATTGCGAACGCATATTCAAGAGGTTAATCTCAAGGAACGAATATTTAACACGAAAAAAAAAGTGCATGAATGTTGTCCAACAAAATGGTGGGTTGTAGTAAGGACCCTTTTTTAACGTACTGTGTTATCATCACACGAACCAGTGACCACTACGGAAACCTTAGACACTAAAATAACCATCTCAATTTATCGTCAGCAATACGTAAGTTATGTAACAAAAGAATATAAAAACACGTAATTTACGTTACATGCGTCCTTTTTATGTGTGTGGCTTTTGTATATTCTTTTGATTATTGCCAAAAATGTTGCCAGAAGAGCTCGAATGAAAGGTATCTATCTATTAGTATAAAATAATTCGAGTGTGTGTGGGGACTAATCCTCTGGAGTACCGTGAAATACTAAGATTATTAAAGCAATTAACCATTTAATGAAGTGTCGGTGTTCAAGTGTGTTCACATATGCGGGATGCCTCATATCCAACAGAACTAATAAAAATTTCTTGATTTTGGTAACTCACATGACCAGCTAAGCTATGTGAAGTTATATTTTTAAAAATCTTATGAAATGTCAATAACATTTTGTTTGGTTTATAATGGTATCATCAATACTTTACATCACATTGCCTAATTAAGAGGGAAAAGAGAAAACAAATAACCTCCTTTTTTACATATATTACGGATAACAATTTCCTGAACTATAGATATTGTATCTCTACATTTTTACATATTTTGTTGTTGTTTAGTGTGATATTTGAGATTCCATCCATATTTCTTTATGAAATTAATTAAAAGAAAGACTTTATTATATGTCTAAGGAGGAAAAGGAAACATGAATTTGAAATCAAGCCTGATCTTGTTAGCTTTGTCAAAAAAGATTATTGAAACCTGCCTGTTATGCATTTTTTAACAATTATCAACAAAATTCAAGAACAGCCAATGTGATATAAGGACGTATATGTAAAAAGATATTCTCTGAAAACTCAAAGTTTACTATACTATAAAGTAGCAACCTGATTAGTTGGTAGACGCAGAACGACCTAACCCGTCGTTGACTAGTAAGTAACTCTACTCACAACTTTGTTTATATATCTAACATTCCTATTTTATTATTATTCCCTAACACTTTCTTTTCTTAACGTCAAACTTAGTGATTAGTTCAATACAAGTATATAGTTGACTGTTTATGATGCAGAATTATTATTTTCGACAAATTCTCTTGTGTTGTGAGTCTATCTTGTGAACATTTTAGCTTCCATTTCTTCGGGGAAGTAATTCTGGAATAGTCAATTCGTTTAAATTCTTACTATGTAAACCATTCAGAATCTTGAAATTTCCATGTAAATGAAATCTTATAAAAATTAAACTTTTTGTTTCCTGGAACACTGTCTGCAAACTCAGAGCCGTCGACAGGAAATAGATTAATAAGGAAAACGGACAAAAATAAAAAATGTCAAACTTTCTTATAAGCTAGCCCAACAATACAGACCTTAATAAAGAGTGCAAGTTTAAAATGTTTTAGGCCCATTTTGTTTATGTGCTTTTAAATGTTAAATATTTGGAATGAGAAAATTTGACAATTAAAGGTAGAGAGAATGGGTCTTTACGCATGACCCATATTACCGATAAGGAACAGTGACAAACACAACCTCCAACTATAATTTTCCACGTTTACATATACGAGCTGATTCATCAGTGACGTACATATATCGCCTTCACGCAATAACAAAACTCCTAGAAAATAGGAGTTAATATATAAGTTGAATAAGAACATAAAACAATAAAAATGAAGAATTCAGCTGGAAGTTGGGGGTTGTACGTATGTGTACGCACGTCAAAAATTCATTTAAAAATATCAGAATCTCTATAAATATTCATAATTACTTACATTCTACGCCAAACACGTGTGCATCAGTAGGGCAATCATCTTGCACATCTCTGACCCAAATGTATCTTCAAGAACACAAGGAACAGCGTTCTTAGGAGCGATATCGATCACTATCTCCAGTGCATTTTATCCGAATTTGAAAACAAGAATTGGAAGAAGGATCAATAATGGTGTGTTTCTGTTTCTTGGTTGACCAGAAGAGGAAGGTTAAAGGAAGCAAACCGGCGGCAGGAACGTGTTCCCGGTGTGGTCGTGGTGCAAGAGTCGCCGATATGAAGACTTCGACGAGGTTTTGTCTTATACCTATTTATTGTAGATCTTGGAGAGCCATCGTCTGCAGCTTTTGCGGCTCTGTTCTTAAATCCTATCGTTGAGATTTTCTTTTCCACGTTTTCTAGATCTTTTCTAAATTTTAGTTTCTTGTAGTAATTCTAACTTTATAAACCCCTTTGTAAGGTTTTTGTTTTTTTTTTTTTTTTTTTTTAAGGTAGGCTTAACTCCAAGTCTCCAACGTCTAAAGTTTTTGTTTTTTTGAATAAGAGATTGTATCATCTTAAGTTTTTTCATCTTTAAACATATTGGTTGATATGGGTAACATGTCTGTAAGTATAATTTTAACCAATCACAAAAAGTTTAAGAACCGTGATTTATGTTCAACCATATTTGCAGTAATGCAAAACTAATGATAAAGAGTCTCATTTCGTTCCTACACTAAAAAAAGTGTCTCATTTCGTAGCTCATTTAGGTTTGAACTCTCAGATCCATCTGATCATATGGTTCGAATCAAAAACGGAAACGTAAAAGGCGGCTAAAACAAAGGGAAATTCATTATATGGAAACTTAGTTTACATGCACAAATTTAATAATTGTCTATTTGTTTTGAACTTGAAGTACATAAAAACTAACAAATGCTACCATTATATTTCCTAATATTATAATTATGCAATGTTATTGGTACAAATAAACATGAAAAATAATTTTGTTATAAGAAAGTGTGAATTGAATTGTTTTTGCCATCTTTAATAGGGTACCTTGAGCTGCTGATACACGAAACCGATGCCTATGTTTTATACTTTCTCAAATTTCTCTAACGAACAATTTTTTTGTTTGGTAAGACTAACACCACCCATTGATAATACAATAACACACATTCAAGACAATTAGACAACATTCATTTATTACCAAATTTATTATTTCTTGCTGTTTGAACCATAAACAAAACGCATATAATGTTTTATAACTTCTACTAATCGTTAAAAAAATTCTACTAATCGTACTAAACTTTTAATTAGTATCGTTCAAAATCCAAGTGATTTTTAATCTTTAAAATGGTGTAAGAAACTCATTTTAAAACCATTGAATAATATTGTTTATTTTATTTTTAGATCCTTACGAAAATGGGAGAGGAGAAACCCCAACACTCATTTTGTAAGGAATCGGTTAATATGTTTGGTTTTTGTTCATCTTCCTCTCTTTCCGGCCTAGTCCATTGAATAATGTGCATACACTATTAAGTTAGCTATACACATTTATAGTTTTATTTTTTATTTTTTAAAAGCTATAGAAATTTATGATTATTTTTCTACTTCAAACAACTGAACAAGAAATATAAAATTTTCGAATTTTTTGGTCTCTTCACTTCTGATTTTCACAACATCTATTCGAATTTGAATTGATCTTAGAATATCCCATTTTGAATATGTTTAACTCATATCACAATAGTCTTTACATGCATATCTCTAAACGCGCTATTTGTAGAAGTAAAGTTGGGTCCAATTGACAAAAAATCTAAATAATTTTTTCAACGGGGATTAAGGGGTAAAACGTTAGGACATAAGTAAGTCTTCGTATGTGACAAAAATATGAATAATAAGTCTTTCTATCGTGTCTTGAGGGGCAAATGTAAGGACCAAATTAGTTTTGACGTGGCCAATAATCATATATAATGATGTTGTAACAAATCAACTTGTCTCGTCAATTCTCTTCATATTTATCTTAAACTAAGTAATGGCTACTAAACTCTTGTATTTTGTATTTTTGACCGTGTTTATATTGCTCAGTGTGTCCAAAATCTGGTGGGAAGCTGCTAATGAACCACGAGGTAAGTATTTAAACTAAATTTGTAAACATCAATTTTAACTATCATTCAACATTTTTTATGTATACAATTCTTTGATGTAAACAAATCATTTTTTTTTTGTTTTAGTTTTAACGACCAGAGAGTGGCTCGATAGACTCTTCGAAACAAAAAAAGCGTTCCTTCGCATCGGATTTGACGAAGATCAAGAGTATTTTAGATCTTATTTCGTGCTATAGATTTATTTACAACTTCACATGTATCATGGTTTTCTGAACGGCAAAATGTTTTACTAGGAGAAAAATAATGTTTAATATATCCGCAGAAACGGGCCATATGTCGGAAGATTGGGTTAGAAGCTACCGAATCGAAAGCCCAACAAGATATCGAACCAAACCCTATAGTTTTACTTTGGCATACTTTAAACAGATTTTCTGTATCTGACGCCGTTCATTTGTTTTACTTTCTCCTTAACATCCGACGACTATTCTTATGATAAAGAAATAATATCCAAGTTAAATAAATATTTACTCGACTAATGCGTCCGCTAAACACTCGTGCTTTCCTTTTATAGCTTGTTGCCTATTTGTCGGACAATGTTTTATAATTGTTAAAAAGTTTATTGAACATTTTAAAATTGTATATTTTGGAGTCGAGAAGAATCAAAAGTTATTACTAATATTTATTAATGAAAATGACTAACACAATTTAAAAACGGAAAAGTTATTCGCAATCTAAACGTTACATAAACTATAAACTAAAACGTTACAGAACCTATGAAATAGCATACGGCTTAGGGCTCACTAGTTATTGAGAGTTCTAAATTTTGACTTAACTAAAAGTCCTTATGAATCAATATTTTTCATTAACAGTAACCATTTCAGTATTTCTACATAGGAGAGCCTTCTTTTTCTGTCATCACTTATTACTGTTGCCTGAAACTATTCCGGTAAAGATTGGTTTTTAATTTCCCTTCATGCTTAACCAGATATTCACCTGATTCTCCCAGTACACATGTAATTTATGTGCTTTACATAAAACTTAAAAAAATACTGACAATAATTAAAATATTCGTTTGCAGTTTCATAATTTAGTTTATGCTGCTTATGGACGTGGGAACATGCTTGTAGTTTAACTTTTATTTGGTCGTCAATTTGATTAAAAATTATACCTTCATTGATTCTTTTTGAAAGATACGTATTGTGAATAATGTATAAAGGATTTAGAACATAATTATGATCCTTGAGACTTGTAATATTTTATTAACTAACCGAAAACATAAGCAAGAGAATCGTGGATAACGACCTAACGTATAAGAAACATGAGACATGTCACAATCACTTTAAAAGTTTTCCTATCAAAACTCGAGTAGAAGCACATGAAATTTCTGGATATTAAAAATAAATAAATCAAAATAGCCTTATATTATTGCTGTCAGGAAATAATTCTATTTAGACTACCTGAATTTCCAGTTGAACGGCGTTTTTCCAAATTGCAAGCATCATATATTATGCTCATCGTATCATTAGTGCATAAATAAACTATGGACCAATTTCATGGTGAAAAAGGGGCTTCGGATGAAATTTTTGATCAAATTATATTTGTTTATTGATAAAACAAACGTTTTTTTTAAAGGATGACAGTTGTGCGTTTGAGATGAAAACCAAACACTGCTCCCACTCAAAATTTGTAAAAATGGAATTTATAAATATTTGGTGCTACAAATGTCGTTTGGTAGCCTTTGGAAACATTAAAGGTAAACTAGAGATATGGGAGTATGGAACTTAATCTCTTTATGTGGTTGTATTTCATATAATTTCACGTGGCCCAACTTGTTTCTGTCAATCCATTGATCAAAGTTGGTAGACAAGAGTGAACCCACACACACTCACACACATACACACGGTCGATCTTTTTTTCTATTCTCGTGTCCCTACGTCCTCTAAACCCCATCATTATACTTCTTGTGTTTTATTGGTATGCTGAGCTAGAGATAGTTAACAACTACCCAACAATGCGGGTCTGGCTTAGTTTGAACCTATTCGAAACTAGTTATACTCCGCTTGAAGTCATTGGTTCGAGACTAACTTTGGAGATGAGTATCATAAACAGCTCTAACTTAAGATTACAATACATCCTCTTGTTAGTCTAAGTTGAGAGGTGTTGCCATTGACTATATATTTCTTTGGGAATTTGGTTTACCAGGATGTTGCAAAGAAGATTTAAATAGTTATAAATTAGTACAAATTCAATCCATATGATATGATATTCAAAAAACAAAAAAAAAAAAAAACTGATCTAAAAGTCGAACCAAATTCTAATTTGATTAGAGCATGTATATAATTGAATCCCTAAGTAAAATTCAACCCAATACTTGAGAAGGTAGTTATATTCTTATAAATTATGGATATGATTTGATTAAAACTCAAACCTGAACCCAAAACATACTAGAATATACGTTTTTACTTTGTAACTATTTGTCACATTCCAAAACTAAACTCGGTACTATATTTGATTCTGATCCATACAAATTTTGTATATCTGGTTTATATTCTCCATGTGAGATTAAAGCGGTGACCAATCAAAATCATTGCTGGAATATCTTACTATTAAGCTAAATGTTGTTAGTTATATACAAGCCAATCCAAAAAAACTGATGCAAAGAGAGATAAACGAACATATCCCAAAATGGTAGGATTTGATTTAATATTCCCATCCTCTTATTAGAAATGCAAACAAATAGACTATAGTTTTATTTATTTATTTTCACTATAAAATAACTAAATAACATGAACTTATTGAAGAAAAAGTATACTATAGTTGTGATTCTGTGATATACTAGTTAGAACAAGAATCTTTACAAAAAAAAAACACATGGGATGTTAGGAGAAGGAGATTCGGATTCCAATGATCCAACGGTCAGAGAAAAATCAGAAGAAAATTTCACAACCGTAGGATCTGTTCCCTTAACCACCTTGTAATGCCGGTCTTTATTAATTTTGAGAAAAAAATAAAAACAGCACCAAACTTATGTCTCTCATGTGACCGACCACCGCATCCTCAGTTGACCTGTCTCTGCCCCCACTTTGTCTCCCCACACAAACTGAATAACAAGAAGAAGAAGACTTTAGATATCAAATGACTCCACGTGTCGATATTGGATTGGTTTTCATTGGTTGTATCGTGTGGACCAACGAAGCAACATATAAAAAGCACGACGCGGTGCCATTACTACAATAAGAGAAGTGTAGGAGAAGAAAGTTCTCATTTCATAATTGTATCAAATTGTGAGAGGAAAAAAAGAAGTTCAAGAAATGGAGAAGGAAGGACTCGGGCTTGAGATAACGGAGCTGAGATTGGGGCTTCCGGGGAGAGATGTGGCAGAGAAGATGATGAAGAAGAGAGCTTTCACGGAGATGAATATGACGTCGTCGGGTAGTAATAGTGATCAATGTGAAAGCGGCGTCGTTTCATCTGGTGGTGACGCTGAGAAGGTTAATGATTCGCCGGCGGCGAAAAGCCAGGTGGTGGGGTGGCCACCGGTTTGTTCTTACCGGAAGAAAAACAGCTGTAAGGAAGCTTCGACCACGAAAGTGGGGTTAGGGTATGTGAAAGTGAGCATGGATGGTGTGCCTTATTTGAGGAAGATGGATCTTGGTTCGAGCCAAGGCTATGATGATCTAGCCTTTGCTCTTGATAAGCTCTTCGGTTTCCGTGGCATCGGTTAGTAACAATTATGTTCTCTTCCCATAAAAGTAGAGTGGTAATTAGATCATGTGGAAAACAACTAATTATATATAGTTTACAAGACGTCCGATTAAGAACTTAGAGTGTTGTAGTCTTGTAGACGTAATGGAGTAGTATAGTTTAGTGCTGTTCTTTCTTTTTATGTCTACAACCAAACCAACACCCCAATTTATGATACAATGACAACACTAATACAAATATAGTTAGAATTTTGGTTAGCAGTTGAACTGATTGTGGTAGCAATGTTATAGATTTTAATTTAAAGTGTTATGAAAGGACAAATATGTCGAGATTTTTATTAGTCATCTCAGGAAATTTATTTACTTGTTCTTAGAGACTTAAGACTAGTCCTAATTTAACTGGTTATTTTTCTCCAAACTGTTTTGAATTATCTGAAAATTATCTATCATAGAAAATTAGAGGTTTCGGTTACTACATATCCGTAATTTCTAAAAATCAGAATTTATGCACCACTTGTATAGTTGTATTGTTAATTAGACTTTTCTATATACCGAATTCGCCATATTATCAACACAATTTTAAATTTACATATATACATATTTGTGCAGGTGTGGCCTTGAAAGATGGTGACAACTGCGAATACGTTACCATATACGAAGACAAAGATGGAGACTGGATGCTCGCCGGTGATGTACCTTGGGGGTATGTTCTATCTTTTGACTTAAGATATCTCACTACAAAAAGAAAATGTATCACAAACTAAAGTAAATGAGTTTGGATATTTTGATTTGCAGGATGTTTCTAGAGTCATGCAAGAGGTTGAGAATAATGAAAAGATCGGATGCTACCGGGTTTGGGCTGCAGCCTAGAGGAGTAGACGAGTGATGATGACTTGAACAAGAAGCAAGGAGCTGGTTCATTAATTTAATCTTAAACTTGATCATCAAGATCCTTTAGAACATTTTTCCTATTCATGTTATATAAATATATATGTTATAGTATATTATTTTGCAACAAAATTTCATGTTATGGTTTTGCATAATTATCTTCAGAAAGACAGCTATATATATATACACTACTTGTTTCTTGAGTGTTGAGTTAAAACATTAATCTGTTTCAAAATTTATTGTTATTTCGGATCTATATATGTGTGTAGAAACATATGTAATAAGTATCCATTATTTCATCTTTTTAAAAAATAATAATTATTATTTGAATCTTTCATTGTTGATATGTTATGTATACCTGTGTTTTGGAAAAAATATGGATATTATAAGCAAATCTAAATAGATATTTATAAAAAAAGTCTACGTAAAACATTCGTTAGTTTTTACTTCTACTTCAGTAAGTGACATCACAAATCTAAATAGATGTTTTCATAAGTATATAAGTGTAAGATAAAAACAAAGAATTCATTCTTCCTTTTTTTTCTCTTAGAGTTATGCTTGTATAATTTATTAGTACTATAAGATTTTTACTAGTAAGTTTTTATTCCAAATATTCGTATACCTCCGAAGAAATTAGTTAATTCATAATCGTAATTTCACATTCAAAGTTAAGATTGCTTAATTTAAAGATTTAAGCTTATTCTTCATTTTTTTTTTTTTTTTTGTAATGATTCTTTTTATAGATATGCACATCTTGCTTTTGATAGCATAAGTACTATCAATTATAGAAAACACCGACATGTTCGGTATGTCAACCTAGTTTTTGTTTTTCTATATTGTTGTTCTGTACAATAAAATTAGTACTTGGATTTACAAAAATTAACATATGTGATTATGAAACGAACCCATATGATTTGTTACAACTGTGACCTACCCATGTGCGTTCCAAACCAGAAACAGCAAAGATTCAGCCCATCCCCTCTCACTTGTGCTTTTTTCTTGGCCCAAATTAACGATACCATCATCATTATCAACCACACTAAATAAGTCTATTTTTGATTACATACTCTATACTCACTATACGTACTTTTGGATTCGTTCAAGCCTTCAAGGCTTTTCACATATTCAAAGGTCTTTGTATTAAACTTTGGTCAACATTACTATCTAAAATATTTCCGTTATTTTGAAAACCACAAACATGCGTTTATGTTTTAAACTTTTAATGCATAGGAATGTCAACACGTTATCTAAGTCATTTTTGACTGTAGGTTTCCGACGCTGGTAAAGCCGTGCTACTCAGGCCCGACCCAAATGGTGAGACAGAGAGACCATAGCCCATGAATCCAAAACTATTACAGAAAACAAGAAGGAAATAGGCTCAGATGTTTTCAAAGAATAATAGAAATAACCCAAAATATATTTTTAAAAAGGCCCAAAACAATTTAAACACATTTTTAGGGGCCCAAACTTTTTCCAAGCATAAGTTTATATTAAAAAAAGTCTTTCTGTTTTTAATATTCTCTATTAACAACAACAAAAGTTAAGAAAAATACCCAAGAAATTCGTAATCACTAGACCTTTTGATTCACATTTTAAAAATTCAAAAAGGATCCGTAGGTAATCAAAGTTTTTTTGTCACAAGAAAGATGATCATAGAGCCACCAAACTAACTTACTCCATAAATGAAGAGCGTGGGTCCGACGTGGCATATAGCCGTTACAGTCCCACATGGCCGTTTCAATGCTTACGTGGCACTCCTTTTTAAATTTTTCTTCTCCCAGTAGCTGTTATTATTATTTAAATTATTAAAAAGGGAATGAATGGTCATCGTTAAACTCAACTAAAATCCGACCGTTGTTTGAGTTTTATCTTCTTCTCTTGTCTGAAAACAGAACACTCCCAAAAGCTTATTTTTGCTTTCTCTTTGGTTAAAACACAATAATCTAGAGAGATAGTTGATCTTCGTGACTATGATGGGCGATTATGGTATAACGGAGGAAGATCTGGTGATCGAGGAAGCTCAAGGCTATCCTAGAGCTTACACTAAGATCTGTCGCGATTTTGATGCTTTTCCTTACAAAAATGGTCCTCCTTTCACTTTCATGCCCTACATTCTTCAGCAGAACGAGGTAATTTGATCCATTCATGTTTTAGCCAGACCTAGATTGAGTTTAGAATTAGAGTTTTTTTTTTTTTGGAATAACTGGTAGCTTCTCTGTAATGACAAAAGTTATCTTTTTTGTTTGTTTGTCTTGTAGAGCTTGAGATGCAGAGAAGTAGATCAGATGTTTCCAGTGATTGATCCGAAAGCGAGACCAACAACAAAACCCAAGATCTTCCTCAGTCTCTTGTGGAAACAGCTTAATCATCTAGGGTAAGTGCTTAATCTCTTCACAGTACTTAACACACTAGTAGTCAATTTTCAGATTCTTATGATTATGATTATGTTTGCAGAAATGCAGGATTTGATCCAGCTGTTATTCGGATTGATCCATATGGGAATGTTGTTTACTTCCACGCTGATTCAGCTTCTCCTCTTGCTTGGAGTTTTGATCATTGGTTCCCTTGCTCAAGTACACACACTTCTCCCTTGCTTTTAGATTTTGAGTTGCTTTGTTGTCTTATTTATTGATTACAGCTTTTTCTGTATCTAAATTGTTTTTTGTAGGAGGAGGTTTAACAGTACCAAGCAACCTAAGGATAGTGCAATGGCAAGCACGCAAGAACAAGAAGGACAAGCTTGAGTTCTTAGTACCATGGTGGGATCTTCAAGTTGGTATTTCTGTGAATCAGTTCTTATCGATTTTCGCTGCTTCTAGTTCTGATTTCAGGTATAGATAACAACCTTTGGATCTATACCACTATGTATCTATTTCCTTGATGACAAACATCTAATGAAATGCAAATTTTATAGGAGGAGGGCATTTTCATTCTTGTTCAAAGAAGGCGAAAACGAAGAACTTAACGGTATACAAATGGTTGAATCACACCATTTTCCACAACATTTTGTTGAATCAAAAGACAAGTTTGGGCTTGCTTCAGCTGCAGTTGTTTTTTCAAGAAGAGATCCTTATGACCCTTCATTAGTCTTGAGATCCCTTGATTACAATCGTCAAACACCTGGTTAGTATAGTGTTACTAACTACTACTCGGTCCCTCTTTTTACGTATTGTTGCATTGAAACAACTTTATGTATAATGCAGCAAGGAAGATGAGATTTGGTGCAACCAAAGAGAATGAGACTCCAGACTTAATGAAAAATCCGTATCAAGCCATTGTTGCTGCGAGGGACTCACTGAGACACCGGGAGGAAGCGCAGAATATGAGAGCCGAGATGAAGAAGTTGGATGATGAAACGAATGATTTGACAAGAAAGAACAATGAAGATCGGCTTACTATTCAGGAGCTAGAGAATGAGCTGGTTAAGCGAAGAAGAAGGGCTGAAAAGTGCAGGAGATTGGCAGAATCTCAATGCTCTTACAGGAATACACTCGAGAAGATGATCCGTGATGCTATGCACCAGTAAGAGATTTTCTCTGTAAAAGAATTGCATTTTAATATCTTTTAAATGTTTAGTGTTGTTTAATCTTGTTTGTTTGTGTGTTTGTAGGAGTGTTGTGTATAAAGAACAAGTGAGGTTAAACCAGGCTGCGAGTAGTGCGCTTATGGCAAGATTAGAGGCGCAAAAAGCGATTTGTGATGGTTCAGAGAAAGAACTTCACAAGAAGTTTAAAGAAAGAGAGGAGCTGGAGAATCTAGTGAAGCCTGAGTTAGAGAAAGCAAGGAAAAGATCAAGACTTTTGCTGAATGATGAAGATGACTTGTTGCTAGACGATAGAGACAGGAACTTATCTCTGTATCTTCCAGGAACAAGTGAAGAGACGTCGTCACATAAGGAGTTAAGGGTACATTTTGAAGAAGAGCATAAAGCAGCAGCTTCTGAGGCTGAAATTAAGAAGCATTGTGAAATAGAGGAGGAGGAAGAGGAACAGAAGACTCCAGAGGTATCTGAGAAGTCTCTTGTTGCGTTGGAAGATGATAAACCGGTTGAAGAAAAGCCAGATGTAGAAGAGGGGAAGAGAAGCAACAGAAGCTTCAGAGCATTCCATGTTTTCAAGGCACCTGAGAATGAGGAAGATGAGGAAAGCAGGAGAGAGCGAGGGAAAGGAAACGTTGAGAAATGGCTTCATATTTTACTGGAGAACAACAGCAAAAGCGATCCACACGATCTTCAAACAGAGAAAAGCAAGAAGATTGATGAAATGATAGAGAAACTGGACCACAAGTTCCCTTTTCTTGAAAAGGTTGATGAAGAAGAAGTGGATTTGAAGTTGCAGGCTAAGGAGGCAAACAACAACACAAGCAAGGTTGATGAAGAAGAGGTGGACTTGCAGTTGCAGGCTAAGGAGACAAACAACAACACAAGCAAGGTGGAAATAAGAACTGAAAGTTCTCGTAGAAGCAGAATGAGTTTTGATTTAAAGAACACACCAGAGAAGAGTGGCAGAGACAAAGTGGTGAAGAGATCAGAGAGTGCTAGAACCTTCACAAGGATTCCATCATCTCCATCACTCATCTTTGGAATGAAAAAGGGAATAGACTGCATCAGGAAGAAGCCAGTGGTTTCAGGAAACGACGATGAGAATGAGTATCTTGTCAAGAACAACTTCATCAAGTCTTCTCTTCAAACAATCAAACGAGCTGTCAAATTCTAGAGCCCCAATACACTCCCACTCCCACATCTCTACATATATATATATATATGCATTTGTTTAGTGTTTGTGATCAATATGGTTTTATTCATTGTTGTGCATAAAAAGACTTCCCCATTGTTTGCTCCTCCATGTGTAATAACAGCTTGTTGTGTTGTTTTCATTAATTCAAGATTAAGACATAGATTTTCTCCACCTTGAAGGTGTTGTTCTTCCTTTGACAAGCCTTGTCTTCATATTACCAGGAGTCCGTGGCTCAAATCCTTCACCATTGTCACCAGATTCTTCCTCGCCCTTTTCAACACTAACACTTCCTCTAATTGACGGTACTAACCCGAGCCTCTTCCACCGGAAAAAACCTTTACTCCCACCACTACTCTTCTTCTCCATAAGCCTCTCCAGCTGGAAATGCATAGCGCCACACTGACTCTGCAGCCTCACCACATCCTCCCGTAGCCTTCTTATCTCTGCTTGTTGAACATTCATCTCACGTTTAGACAAACACCGCGCTGCAGAACCTCCCTCGAGGTAATGTGAACCAGAAGCGTTTGTTGGACTCCTCGTAGTGCTGCTTATCGAGCTACTATTACAGTCAATGTGACGACTTAGCTTTGTCTGCTCAGTGAACAACACTCCAATGATTGCTCTCACCGGTAAACGATCATTCTGAGCCGCGTGAAGAGCTGCTTCCGGTGATAACTTTCTGCTATCAATAAGTCTACAAAGTTCCTTCCTTTCTTGCTTCAACACCTGAGGATGTGCCTGCAATAGAATCCAAATCTTGAATTCAGTCTTAATTTTCTATCTCAACTTCAAAGTTTCAAGCTTTATTTATACCTTGAGATATGTATCAATGGCTCGGTACAAGCCATCCTCTGTAGTACGAGCATGGCTAGGAAGAGCTGTGATTAAGGAAATAAACTCCGGTAAAGCTAAACCACCGTCAACGGCAGCTTCAGCGAGGTAGGAGTCAACAAGCTTGGCCACTTTAACAAGAGCCGCAGCGGTTTTAACACCTTCACTATCCAATCCAGAAAACTTGTTCACGAGACGCGTCACAAGCTCAATGTCAAGCAAAGTACCAGACGTGTAGCTGAAGGAAGGTATCATAAGCTCCTTGAGAGAAGCTTGGTCGAGCTGCCACGATACTCTGGTTTCAAGCTCCGTTAAATAATTCGGATTAGCTCCGACCATTTTCGCTGTCCTGAGGAGACGGAGGAGGAAATTGCAAGGAACAGAGTCTTTCTCCGGTGGGAGGATTCCGATTAGTGTTTCGACGAAAAACCGTTTCTTCATTACAGATGCAGTGACGCTCTCTGGCTGTGTGTCATTGTGGTTGTTCTTGGATTCTAAGGAGGTGGAGGAAATAATGGCGGAGACATTGCCGGAGAGATCAGGGAGCCATTTTGAAGCGTAATGAGCGATGATGGAACCGATAAGGTCTGGTCTGATTCCTTTGGATTTGATGCCGGTGATTGTTTTGACGAAATAGTTCATGTCTTGGATACAAGATTCGTCGAAGTAAGTGTAGTACTCCATATCACCGACGAAGGTTTCTTGGCGATTGCCGTAGATGGTGACGGGTTCCGGCGAAAGTGTTTTCTTCATTTGTTTCGAGTTTTTTTCTTCACAGTGAGCTCTCGATGTGTAGTGTAGTAGAAGATGATTTTCTATAGAAGAGAGCAAAGTGAAGTGATGGTCTTTTTATTTAAAGTTTGGTTTTATGGTTTTTTGCTCGAAAAGCTCATCACAGAACATAATCATGACTTCCACAGAATTTCAAAAAGTTTTGCGATTTTTAGAAACTAACGAACGAATTAGTTAGATTTCATTTTCGTGAAAAATTGATAAACATAATATTTATTGATACATTGTAGCTGCCTAATAGTGACCGACAATCAAATCGTAACATTTTTTCTGATTTAAAATTGAAAAAAAAATATTTCGTTCAGATAGAATTATTGACTATTAAAAAAAAAAAAAATGACTACATGAAAAAGTATTTTATTATATTTTCGGATTCAAATTTATATAGGTTCCATGCAAAAAAAATAAAATATATGTATGCTAAAACATCGTTTGATTAAAAAGAAATTAAAAATTGAGGGTTACTAGAATGATATGAATATGCAAAGATGTATTGAAGATTATCCATTATGTAGCATAGATTTTACTCTGTATTATGAATTCAGCTGAATAAGAATATATGTATAATGATCTAAATATGTGCTACGGTTTTGATTAGAGATAATCCTAATGTGAGAGGATTGAGAGGTTGTGGAGGAAGATAGGGATAAGAGAAGGATGAAGACAATTTCCCTTGATTTGCCTTGTATATTAAAAACAATTATAGAGATATTTTACCTTATATATATGACAAAGAGAATGAAATTAATGCATAGACTTGTCATTGTCTTACTCTGAGATGCTAAATGGCATTTGTATTCTAGTGTTAACCAATTAATTACTATATACAGTGAACGATTTTTAGTTACATTCTTAGTTTTGATTCTGACTGTAAACTAAACTCCATCATTATGGTTTAATTTGGTTTTGGTCGTCTAAGATAAGAATTACCTAAAAAGGATCATTTCGTTTGACACATTTTCAAACAGTAACTGTTTTGTATAGATTTTTTCATAAATCATAACACACGAAGTACATTCACGAACGACTACAATTTTGACCGTGGAAAGAGACTAACTAGATAAGCTTCTATGCATTTAGCTAAAAAAAACCAATATTTCGAAGAAGACAAATAAATCATAGTCTCTCTGTTTCGATATTTTGTAATATCCTTCTCTCCATGTGATTTGTAAATAAGACGACAATGAATGGTCCCGTTTTAGAATATCATGACCATATGCCGGTTGTATTATCACAATTCACAACCATACGTACATGCCAAAAATAAGATTCTCTCTTCCTTTTCTTTTTTATTCCCATTGCACATTCATTATCACATCACATCACGAGTGCGAAATCATACCAACCGGTTTAGCCCATTAAAGGCCCATTTACAGATATGGGTTTGGCTGTTCTTTGTTTTTTTTTTTTACTTTCCTTGACATAAAGTTATATTCACTCATCTTTTATGTAAATCAAGAGCTAAATAACTCCAACCTCTAGACAAGGCTGGTTTTTCTTCTTCTCTCCAGAGGTTTCAGAACAAAGCTTATACCTTTTGGGCACACATTTGAAAGCACTGAAAACCGTTCATGGTTTTGGAATTTGTCACCAAAATTTTCTGCCTTGAGACATTTGAAGGATGCAAGCACATTTGATTATGTTGGCTTTTGATGGTAATGAAAAGTATACCTTTGTTCAGAAGAAGAGCCTCTATTTTCTTAAAAGAAGATTGGAGTTCTTGAATGCACAAGCCATTATGTAATTAGAAGCCAGAAAAGGTGTAAGAACAGAAAAAATAGCCACAATACAAATATATAAACACTAGGCATTTACCATCAGAAATTGCGAATATGTTAACTCTATACTTGGAAAGATTATCCAGATATCAGACAGACAATACATGTGTATACTCTTCCACACTGTTTCCTCTATATTCTTCCAAGTTTTTGTTTAGTGTTTTACCTTTACAATGTCAAGTCTTATTTCTTATGTTTGTAGCCCAGAGCCTGAACCAGAATCTAATAAAGATACCAAAAGTAGCCAGAACTATTTGCCGGTTGGTGGCCACTTCGTGGTGCTTGCTGGAGAGGAAGCACAAAACTCTTCCCCTAGTAAAACAATCCATTGGTCTTTTGCATTTTCAGGAAGATAAACAATGATGACAAAGAGAGCGTTAAGGGGAAATACTAGTTGGAACTGAGACTGTAGTAGAACGATTGTGCACAGATGAACAAAGTCTAAGGATAAAACAAGCAGCAGTCATATAAAGCTTAACAAGTGTTTGATGTCTTTTGATGTAGTGAACATCTTATGTTTAAAGTATATGTACACAGACACTAACATCATTATTGGATCAACCAAAGGTTTTCTCACTGCTATAGCACATGTAAACGAATCCATCATCATCTTTGTAAGATTCGTAGACCGAGTCCATCAGAGCAGCTGCAGAGAAAAGGAAACACAGAAGACATCAAACAAACTATTCCTAGAAAAAGCCTAGAAGCAAAACCCAATTGAAGCAGAAACTCACCAGTTTGAGGGAGAGTGTTGTTGACAAACACGAATAAGGCTTTACCAGGAGACAAATGTAACCTAGCACTCAATATGTAGATGAATTGGCCAACTGACATATCTCTTGGAACCAGAAACCTAACATTCAAAGACAACTCTCAGATCATATTGAAACCACTTATTCAAATCAAAAGTGATAACTTTGAAACTAAATCAGCTATTTAACTCCTAAAAATGTGTATGAATCTTTGAAGTTATAGGATAAATTAGCTTTCAGTAAAGCATAAATTGAACCAAAGATGATTTTGGTAATCAAACAAGTCATAAGCTAGGCAAGACGAGATCATCAAAATCTTAAGATGAGAAATTTTTACTTCTTTTTCTCGATGGCAGGCAGATCCGTTTTGCAATACTTCTCAGCAATTACCTACAAAATTATCCAATTCTCAGAAAAATTTCCAGGTTTAGAAGTTCATTGTCATTGAACATAAACAAACAAAATCATCTTCTCGGGTACATCGGATAATTGAAGAGATCGGAGGAATCAATTTGAAAAGGAATTAGAATTGAGCTGGATATATACTTACTGGAATCCGAGTAGGGTACTTAGCGATTATCTCCCGCGACTCCGCGAGCCTTTCATCTGCAGATAAGAGATAAGGTTATTGATTACTTTCGTTTTTAATCAACCAGAGAACAATTAGAGAACGGTGATCGATCTTGAGATAGAAACGAACCCAACGTGTATTGTTCCTTGAACGATTTCATCTTCTTCGACCGCCCGGAGATTTCTTCGTCGTGTGTGTTTTTGTCTCCGTCTCTCAAAAGCAAGCGGCGAAGTCAAAAGGAATAATTGAGAAAATAGAAATTTAAACTAGAGATTAATTATTTGACGTATCGTTAAGGTAACAACAAAGCGGGGATAGCTCAGTTGGGAGAGCGTCAGACTGAAGATCTGAAGGTCGCGTGTTCGATCCACGCTCACCGCATTTTTGTATTTTTCAATTCTCTTATAATCTGCTGGGTCCCACGTCATTGGATATACCCAACCCGGTTCATGTCGGCTCTGATGTGTTTATTTATTTACGGTTCAACTTCTCGGTTTCGTCTTCCAATTTCTACTAGTCTAGTTTTTGCTTCGGTTCGATAATTTTTTCCACGTACCTCTAGTCCAGTTCAATTTTATTCCAGTTTATGTCACTTACAAAAAACCACAGGAACACAAACTCAAAAATGAGAAACTTTGGAAGAAAAACGAATCCTCTGTTTATTATTTCCTAGCTTGGAAGCAACCAGAACAAACACTTAACAGCTCAATACATAAGATGATTATCGTTATATGTCAAGTAAAACAGACACTGGACACTTTTTAAACGGATTAACCTGAGCCAGTTTCGCAGCTAGACTCTTGTTCGGGAACACATTGTCTGCCTTCATCCTCTCAATCATCCCGTAAGCAGGAGTTTTGGCGTTGATATAAGCCAGGAGCACGGTTTCATACTGCATAAGCTGAGCTGCATAGCTTGCCCTTTTCATTTTCATGAATACCTTCTCTGTGTTATGAACATCGCCTCTTTTTGCATATTCTTCAAGAATCGCCATGTAAGTAGTGAACATAGGTCTCATCTTATTATCCTTTGTAGCTCTGTTCAATATCAACTCAGCTTTTCCAACTTCTCCTGCTTTGATGTATAGCTTCACAAGCGCGTGCCATGTCGACGGCCCAATCGCAATCCCTGCATTTCCCATTCTTTTAACCAGATCTCTGCCTTTTGCTAGCATCTTGTTCTCTGTGTATATCTCCATGAGGGCAAAATATGGCATCATAGGGAAAATTTTGTATTTCTCCACAAGTCTCTCAAACACTGCCTCTGCTTCTTCGACTTCCTTCAGCTTTCCCCATGCTTTAATGGCAGAAATGCAATTATCGTATCTCGGATTTTGATCAACAAACCTACTCAGTCTTCTCACATTGTCACTGTCTCCTATGTCTGCATAAAGTGGGAGTAATGACCGGCACACCCATGGAGTTTGTTGCAAACCTTTCCCTTCTATCTCCTTCATAAGGTCTTGTGCTCTTTCTTTAAGCCCCGCTCTTATGTAGTACTTAGCCAGAATAGACTGCAGTTCAGGATCTAGTTCGATGCCTTCTTCCTTAATTGTCTCCACGATCTTCTCCATTCCAGTTATGTCTCCGGCTAAACCTTTACTATTGATTAAAAAATGATAGGTAGCACGACTCGGCTTGATGTTTTCTCTCTCCATTAGCAACAAAACATCACTTATCTTCTTTCTATCATGCATACTGTAGAGGAGAAGCAGCTGGTTGCAAGCAAACACACTTGTTGGAAATTTTAGCTCTTTCATTTTGTTGAAAATGTCTTCAGCTTTATTTACATGATGCTTAAGTACACAATTTGCCAGCAGGGTTCTGTATACTACTTCTCCCCTAGAAGATTCTGGAATATCTTTCAAAAAGATTTCAGCTTTTTGTAAACTATGTACCTTGGCCACCAAATCCAACTGAGAAGCATAATTTGCCTCTGTGAACTCAAACTGCGTATTAGCTCCCAACCACTCCCACAACTGCAAATGCCAAAGCCCAAGCAAAGACATACACATTAAGAGGGTGATAGAGACAGAACAATAAAAGATTTGGCAAAGTGTAAAATGAGAACATATTTACCTGCAAACACATAGCATAGGATTTGCGTTTACGCAGATTGTGTATAGCAAGAGTAACCTCAGCTTGACTCAAATCTTTTCCTTCTTTGACCCATTTTTCAAGAACATGTTTCACTGATTTATAAGCAACAATGGATTCGTACAGCTCAGATTGACCTCTTTTCTTAGTTGGTTTCCCACCATCTTTCGAATGCTTCTCTTCAATTTCAAGATCATCATTGTCACTACCAAGTTCAGGCTCGAACAAAGAATCATCATCAACAACTCCCTCTGGTACATCCCCAGAAACAGGAACCGCCTCCTCTGATTCAGACAGCTCCTCTTCCCTAACTACCTCATCTCCTTTATCTTTAGCATCAGCTATAGAAGAAAGCTTGTGGATGCCAAAGAACCGTGAAAACACATCTCTTGCGGAATAAAGTCTGACTAAACCTTGAGGTTTGCTATAAATCAATCCAAATGATTTAAAGACCCGTTCTTTATCACCACCACTTGATACTTCTAATTTACTGACCGCACCAAACGAAGAAGGTGCAAAGTTATATCTTTGACTCCTAAATGACACAATCAAGTAAAAAATAAAACTTTCAATTCAAATAAATCATAACAAACCCCATAAGAGAAGATCTAATTTGCTTGCTGCTAAACCACACACAAGAGCTCTAAAAATTGAAAAAAAAAACCAAAATTTATAAATTAGAAAGCTTTTTACCTTTGGAGAATCCTCGAAAGCGAATACATAACTTCCTTCAATCAATTGAGGTTAGGATCCTGAAAAGCAACACAACACAAATAAGAGTCGACAGTGATAGTATCAACAATCATTTTAACAAGCCGTAAGAATCTTCTAGTAGAATAAACACAAAAGACAGAGAAAATTCGGTGAATTTCAGAATCTGAAATGGAAGCTGCTGAAACGCTAAACCCAGAAATGGAGACGTATGAGAGAATTACGATTTCGAGGGATTTTTTCGCCGGAGCCGGAGAACAGTGATCCCTAATTACTTTCAGGGTTTAATGTCTCTGCTAGGGTTTATACGTGCCAAGGGGACCAAATTCTCAGCGGCTCCTCTTGGTTGAAGAGTAATCTCATATACTCTTTTTATAAAAATTTGTTTTTGATTTTTTTTATTCCGTAAACGAAGTAAATTACTCAGAAAACCCTAAGAATATTGCTTAATTACAACCCAACCAGGGCAAATGGATCCTAAAATAATCCAAGTCCACTGTTTTCGGGTCAAATCCAAATAAAACCCTAATTCCCCTAATTCTCTGCGGTAAAATCGATTCACATCTCTTTTCCTTTGTTTCTTCTTTATTTCTTCACTGTAAAATCCAGTAAAATCATTCTCAATTCTCGTCAACGACAACAATATAACTGTTCGTCGATCTTGGTATATCTACAGGAAACTAAGAAATTGGGGTAAGTGATTTAACTGTTCGTCGATTTGATTCGAGTTGTTTCAGATTGGGTTTTGTGATCGAAATTGATTGAAGAGTAGTGCTAATCCAAATGATTTTGTTTGTAGGTTTGGAGAAATGGCTCGAACAAAGAACGCATGTGTGCCGTTGGCGGTGGCGTCCGCGGCGGAGGTGGTGGTTTCACAGACAATCAATGACGAAGTAGTAGTAGCGTCGGCTGTTGAAGTGGATTCTGAAGCAACAAATTCAATCTCTAACGACGATAGAGCGGTATGAACTTTAAACTTTACACAATTAGAAAAGTATAACTATGTATGAATTTGGTATATCTTTGTTGATATTGTAACTTAGAAATTTTAAAAAGTATATCTATGTATAAATTAGTATATCTATGCATAAATTGAGTATATCTATTTTGAATCTAACTTAGAAATTTTCGAAACTAAAAACTAGGTATATCTATGTTCGAATATAACTTACATATTTTAGAGACTAAACAATATATCTATGTATAAATTAGGTATATCTATGCTGATTTCTACCTTTAAATTATATGAAACTAAAAAGTATATCTATATTTAAACTAGGTATATCTATGTTCGAATATAACTTAGATATTTTAGAGACTAAAAGGTATATCTATTTTCAAATTAGGTATATCTATGCTGATTTCTACCATTAAATTATACGAAACTAAAATGTATATCTATATTGAAACTAGGTATATCTAAACTTGAATTTAACTTATAAATTTTCAAAACTAAAATGTATATCTATGTATAAACTAGGTATATCTATATTCGAATCTAACTTATAAATTTTCAAAACTAAAAGGTATATCTATGTATAATCTAGGTATATCTATGTTGATTGCAGGATTCTGATGAGGAAACTGAAGCTCTTCAACCTCTTAAAATGTACTTCGGTCCGAGTGAGTATACAAAGCCATTCAAGATTACAGCAAAGTGTTATCTTCATAAGGCAGTCGGATTATTGGAGACTCATCTTAAAGAGTCTGAGTTGAAGTGGTTTTTGGAGCACCCACAATTCAAACACTTCTTCCACATGCATAAGGATCCAAATCATAAGGTGATGGGTATGTGGCTGTTATTTCTTCGTACAACATGTTTAGATAAGAAGAAGGAAGTATGGTTTATTGTCAATGGCGTACCGATCCGGTATTCTCTCGAAGAATTTGCACTTATGTCAGGATTATACTGCCATAATTATCCCAAACCCTTGGACAGCTTGGGCTGTACCACTTTTGCTGGCAAGATGTTTGGACTCGGAGCAACAGTTCAGTATCTTGATGTGGAGAATAAGTTATTGTCTATGAAAAAACCTTCTGATGCTCGTCTGAGGGTAGCTGTACTATATTTTTTATGTAGTGTAATCGTTGGAAAGGGTAAGACAGGACCAAACGCACCAAATGTGGAGAAGTTCTTCCTTAGGGCTGTGGCTGATCTAGAGTTGTGCAAAACATTTCCGTGGGGAAGATTTGCATTTGAAAAAAATGTGAAAGACATTTTCTATCTGATGAAAAAGTGCAATGGAGTAGTTGGTCCACAAAAGGTGTTTCCTAGTTTTGTTATGCCTTTGGAGGTATGTCATTTCATTATGCATTTATGAATTGTTTTAAGAAAGTTAAACTGTGTACAACTGTGTTTTTATTAGCAGTTATACTTATTAGTTTTTGAAAAATCTTGTATTGTTTTTATGTAGTATCTAGCATTTGAGGCGATCCCAGTTCTCAGGGAAAATTTCTGCGAAGATATTGAATCCGCAGATCCTCAGTGTCCCCGGATGTGTAAAATGAAGTTTAAATCAAGCACTATGAAAGGGTTTCCAATGTCAGATGTGTATGACAAACTCGGTACAACTAAGGTTAGTGATGACATATTTATTAGTTATCTATCATGTATCATGTATGTTCTATCATGTATGCTATATTAATTACTTTCTTATCATGCACAGGACATTCAGAGTATCTTGGCTCCAACTCCTGATGAGAAGCTACTTTTGGAAAGAATTATGGATAAAGAGTGTGGAGTGAATGATGTCGATGATCTAATAGCTGATGGTTGGAAGAAACGTCTAGTTGATGAGGAGAGGACTATATGTTTTGAACCGTTGTTCAATGAAGATGTAGCACACCGGAGCTTTGTGGCTAATAAAGCTCCGTCTACTGTGGTAAAAGCTCCAAGAAAAGCCGCAGTGGAAAAGAAAGGCAAGGGAAAGGCTGCTGCAGCTCTGACTAGTCCAAGTGATGAAGGTTTGACTAGTCCAAGTGATGAAGGTTTGACTGAGGTTGTAAACGAAATGAAGAATTTGATGGAGAATGGATTTAAGTCCATGAACAAGAGGATGAAAGATTTCAGTAAGAAGTATGAAGAGCAAGATAAAAGACTGAAACTGTTGGAAGCTGCAATCAAATCAATTCAATCAGGCATTAGAACTGAAGACGCTTGTGGTTCAAAGGAGATTGATGATAAAGAAAACGAGCTGGAGGAAGGGAGTGATGCAGAGACTGAGATAGACAAAGAGGTGGCTCAAGGTGATAAGGAGAGAGAGGTTGGAGAAACAGAGACTGAGATAGACAAAGAGGTGGTTCAATGTGACAGTGATAAGGAGGTGGCTGAAAGTGAGATTGGGGTGGCTGAAAGTGAGAAGGACAAAGAGGTGCCTCAAGATGATGAGATGGATGGAGGTAAGGTGGCTGAGAGTGATGGAGAGATGGATGGAGAGAAGGACAAAGAGGTGCCTGAAGATGATGAGATGGATGGAGAGAAGGAGAAAGAGGTGGCTGAGCCAAGTGAGATTGGGATGCCTGAAAGTGAGAAGGACATAGAGGTGGCTGATAGTGAGAAGGAGAAAGAGGTGCCTCAAGATGCTAAGGTGGCTGAGCCAAGTAAGAAGCGAGGAAAGGCACATGAGGATGGAGATGATCCTAGTGAAGAGGTAGTTAAAAAGCCTAAGGTGGTCAAGAAGCTGGCAGAGTCGAGGACGGATGCTAAGCCGGTGTATCGGAGTCCTACAATGACGAGGTATAGGAGGAAAAAGACAAAGAAGAATGTTTAAGCAATTTCAACTCTTGGTTTGTTTTAAGTATAACTATGTTGGTTGTTGAAAACTTGGTACATCTGTTCGAACTTGGTACTTGGTTTTTTTTTGTATTTCTCCTTAAGCTTTTGAAAACTTGGTACAACTGTTGAACATGTTTATTAGGGTTTTTGTTTTATTTTGGTATATCTACTTATGTTTTGTAACACTAGGTATAATTATATGTTTTTGTAATTGATAAGAAAAGAATTTTAACCGAAATAACTAGATTCAACACAACACTTAGTCTTTATAATTAGATTCATATCCATTCATCACATCAAATTCAACACTTAGTCTTCATAATTAAACATTACAACACTTACGCTTGAATTTCTACGACAAACACAACATGCCAACAATTGCCATGGTTATTAAACATCCAGAACTAAAAATGATTATCATATTAAAGTCCTTCCCCTTTTTGTTCTTTTCCATCGGATCTCTTTCCATCCTCTCTTGGTTCCTTTCCATCTTCATCACTCTTACTTCTTCTTCAAGAACACCGAGTTGAAATTCCAATTGTTCAATCTCATGTGTAAAAGCCTCATCTACCCACTTAAACACATGATTGTCGTTCATAAGCTACATTTTGAAATTGTAAAAATTGTTAAATCACATGTATATCTATGTATAAACTAGGTATATCTATTAGGTATATCTATTAGGTATTTCTATTAGGTAAATCTAGGTATTTTAGTGACTAGTCAAATTAGGTTTATCTATACCTTTTTTCTGCAGCTAAACCACACCGGTAATAACGACGGTACGGATTTGGATTTGATCTTGAAATCCTCTCAACGATTTCATCGCCACACCAACACTGCTTTGGAATTCCAGGAACCATTGGTCTTGGTCGGGAAACGGAGGTTCCACACGAGTTCGATGCTCCTGAGAGGTGGCTCATAATTCCCTGAGTTTTGGATTTAGAAATTCTAGAATATTTAATAGATAAACCAGGTTGTACAATATGAATCTTCAAACTCCGAAATCGAAAATTGTCAATTGCATATCAGAAATCTATAAGTGAAACGTGAATTGAATGAAAAATGTACCCAGAAAAACGAAATGCTTACCAAATAATTCCACTCTTCTCTCTTTTTCTCTCTTCTTCTCTCTTCTGAGTCTTCTCTCTTCTTGTCTTTTCTTCTTCTTTTTCGATTTGATTTTCTGATTTTAATTCATAATAGGGTTTTAAAAAAATTCTGCGAATTGGGGGAAACGAAAATTTTGGGTGAAAATTTTTTGATAGTGTGAAAAGTAATGTGAACACGTTTCTTATAGTGTGAAAAAGAATTAACCGTGGGACCCGCGTACGAGTTGTTCGGAACAAAAAAGGTGGGGCCCGCAAACTCTTTGCACACAGATATTCCAAGTTAACAGGTTGTACCTGTGTATACACAGTTTGACTTTTGGGGGTTTTATAATTTTATTAGATATACTTAATTTTAAACTAAACAAATTTAGTTATACCAAAGAGTTTTGATGTTTTATAAACATTCCACATATTTTCATAGGAAAATATGTCTGAAAAATTCAATTTTGTGTGTTTTGCAATGTTATGATGATAATAATTATAAAGTCATCTTCAAAGTGTAAGGTGTTTCTTGTATAACAAATGAATTTGGTAACGACTAATTTTTTGAAGTTTCATTAAATTATGATTTTATCAATCAGTAGTTTTAATACTCAACATAAGTGGTATAATTTGTATAAGAAATAACATTACATCAAATTTTGTTGCAAATTAAGCACATTTGTTACATTTGTGATAGTTGTACCTTTACAAAACCAAGTTTAAACAAGTTTTACAAAACCAGAGAGTACAAAAAACACGAATTTAGAGACATACATAGTTCTACCATTTAAAAATTAAGTTTAACCGAGTTTTACAAAATCTGAAAGTACTTAAAAACATGAATTTAGAGACATACATAGTTCTACCATTAGAGAATAAAGTTTAACCGAGTTTTACAAAATCTGAAAATATTTAAAAACACGAGTACATTAATTTCCGCTTGTGTTTTGGCTAACACTTTCGTGGTTTGGAAAAAACCAGCTCTCCAAGTTTCTGCCTTTCACACGCTTATTCTTGGGGCGACGTTCTCCAACTGATGGGTGTCTAGTTTCTTGAACTCTTCCCTTTTTAACAACATGAACCGGAGGATATGCAAACAATTCTTGGATTTCACTTGGAATAACCCACTCTGACTTATGCGGCACCGGATAAATGGTTCTAACATATGCCATAACCCACATCTCAACAAAGTAATATTTTGTGATCAAATCATATAAACTTTTGACCTCCTCGGATCTATCTTTCTGTTTCAAGTGAGTCATCACAGCCGCTATTGAGTGTACACAAGGATACTTGTCCAAGTCAAAACAACGACAATAACAACTTTTATTCCTCAAGTCCACCACATAGGTCTTACCATCGCGACCAATGACACTATATTGAAGCTCGTAGGTGTTAAGCTCTATCACCGGTAATTTTTGTGCAACTTCACATGTTTCATGTATCTCGTTCTCCACAAAAGGAACAAGTCTATGTGCATTTGATCCACTTAAGGCTTCCTTCCTATTATTGCAGCTCCATTCCGCAAATTTCCCAATAATTGCATCTATCATAGGTAATAGCGCATACCCTCTCACATCCCTAAACACACCATTCATAGACTCAACCGCATTACTAGTGTCAATGTTGTACTTTACTCCCGGAAAATGACATCTTGCCCATTTTTCCAAATCAGTGTTTTCATCAAGATAGGTGGCTACCTTAGGGTGCCTTCTTCTAAACTCTGCATATTCATGTTCAAACTCAGACACTGAACAAATGGATGCAATTCTTCTGAACGTTTTAGCAACCCCTTCTTTGTTGTATGCAACTTTCGTTCTCACATTCTGTGACAAATGATACACACAGTTTCCATGGTGAGAGCTCGGGTACACCTCAGCCACTGCCTTGATGAGGCTAGAATTTCTGTCAGACATAAAGACCAATTCCGTACTGTCTGGTATAACAGTTTTGAGAGTTTCGAAAAACCACTTCCAAGTAACATCTTTTTCGCCATCAGCTACAGCAAACGCTAAGGGATAATGGTGATGATTCGGGTCTTGAGCTGTGGCAAAAATGAGCACACCTTTATATATAGTCTTCAAAAATGTTGCATCCACAATAATCACTTTTCTCATGACTTTAAATCCTTCAATGGCAGCCCCCAAAGCGACAAATAGGTACTTGAACCTTTTTTCTTCATCTAATACCACACTAGTCTTTGTGCCAGGATTCACCTTCTCTAACATATACAAATATTGATAAACCATCTTGAAACTCTCCTCGGGACAAGCACGAATATCACTAACAGCTAGTTTTTTTCCCCTAATAGCAGTCGAGTATGACACAGTTGTACCATGTTTTCCCTGAACAAGGCCAATGAGACTTTTAGGAGTTGGGGTCTTGTACTGACCTGGATAATCTTCATGCAGTACGGTTGCAACTAAACGTGGTGTACCTCTCCTTTTAATGCCTGTAGCAGTATTCGACCGTACACATGTATGTAACTTCCTATATGTTCGAACCGAGAAGCGAGTTGAATCCTTAGCCTTCGAAAATCGTATGTACCATTCACACCCTTCTTCAGCACATTTTACCACATACCGCTTCTTATTCGAGTTGAGTAATGTTAGTCCAAAACAATTCCTATTTGCTCCTGTCTCTACTAAATATTTCACATCATCGCTATTTTCAAATTCTTGACCTATTACTAGATCAAGACCATCATCCCATGGACCTTTAAACTTAGAATGTTGGCTGTCACGTGGTTCCTCAACATATTCACGAATACCATCATTCTCCTTAGTCATACTCAGATTACTATCAACACCATTATCCACATCTCTAAGAGGCTCCAAAGGCTCTAAAGGCTCCAATGTCTCCAAAGGCTCAGCAAGTTGTTCTCCTAGTGGCTCATTTGCGTAAAGAGTTATAGCACCAACATTAGCTCTATCATCATTATCTAGACCACCGAAATTCTCCTCTTCATAATTCACACCAACTGAACTCTTTCTTTGTACTCTCGATTGTTGCTCGTTTACGTCAACCATTTCCAACTCATTACCGACTTCTACATGCAAGACACTTCTACTTTTCTCTTCATCCAACGTGGTTAGATAAACATATACATCATCATCATCCCTAATATATAAATATGTAGGAGGTTTAACACCCGTTGGAATGTAACTCAATTTCCGCTTCATCGTAGATTCATCTATCTTTATCTTTGTGCATATCTTATCCACTAACCACGAATAAGTAATCTCCTCCATTGATGATGTCCTAAACAATATACCATACAAACCAACTACTCTTGGATTCCATTGATATGCTTCTCCGGTTTTTGAATAATATCCATCATAATCAAAATATATGATTATGCCCATTATCCTGAAAAAAACAAAAAAAAAACGTTAGCTATACCTAGATTTTCCTGTTCTAGCAAATTGTACTTCAAACAGCTATACCACGCTCATTTTCAGAAATACCAGTTATACTATTGAAACAGCTATACCACGCTCATTTTCAGAAATACCAGTTATACCATAAATAGTACTTCAAACAGCTATACCACGCTCATTTTCAGAAATACCAGTTATACCATAAATAGTGCTTCACACAGCTATACCACGTTTCTTAGGTATACCTAGATTATTCTGTTCTAGCAAAGATTTTCGGACCAAAAACAGTAATCTGCCTAAGATTAACTACGAATCAACCATTACAGTACATTAAAATGTCTTAATAGACCCAGAATATATAGTTGCCAACATAATGTCCCTTAATTTCCAACACCAATTTCAAATCTATCAAATCTAATTGAAATCTACAAAATTCAAACACAACAACACAATACTTGATGAATTAAGATGTCCAAAGTATAAGAAAAGAATGGTAAAGCTCACTGTGAATAACAGAAGCAAAACGACGACGAACTTGGTCGATTGGATTCAACGTCGAAGGATTCGACGATAGTTGCAGTCGTCGATTTGGATTTTGTGAGGGAGGAAAAGAAATTCTGGGAATTTCTGATAGGTTAATATTTTGTGAATTAAATGGTATTGGTTTGGAGACTTAACCGTAATTAGTTGGTTTGGTTCGTCCGTCCGGTTCCGGTTTGTTGGGTAAGGGTAAACAAGGATTTTTAAAATTCATTAAGAGTATAGGAGTATGTTAGATTATATGAGAGTATTTAGATTCATTTTAGGAGAGTAGAGAGTATATGAGATCATCGTCCGTGCCAAGGAAATAGTACTCTTTTTTTCCCAAACACGTGTGAGGTGGTTTAAAGGGTATAATTGTCAATTTCAAAATAAGAGGTTTATTTGGTGCGAATCTCAAACGTCCAAAATGTTTGAAATCATATAACCATGGGTTGTATTGTAACTATAGCTTACCATCCAAATCATAAAAACAATAAATGATGTGTACATTTTTCCAACAGCGATCATGCTTATTTCTATGAAAAATGATTTTGACATTATTTGAATTGATCTTTATACAAATAAATAAAGTTTTCTACTAGTTTAAAAAAAAATATAAATAAACAAATGAATTATGAATTTATGATTACGTCTCTCTATAATCATATTTGTTCTTTTTTAATCATTGAAAGCTAAACTTATGGGGAATGAATGATCTGAAATGACAGCTTCCTAATTTTTACAGCTACGGTAATATAGGGTAATGGGTCAAGTAAATGTAACGTGTTAAAGATTAAAAAGTAAAAGACGTGCGTCAAAGAAACAGAGACGTCAAGATTAGTTTAAAACTTACTAATTACAGTAGTTAATTCGGAATTAAGCTAAGTCCAGAAAATTCCATGAAGCAGCATCCATCGTCAGCATCTTCAAGTCACACTTTTTCTTATTTTCGCAAAAACCTTCAAAAACCCGTTCCGGTCTGTTTTCTCCTCTCGAAACCCTCGATCGTTGCCGCGAAACAGCTCCGGTGACCTAAAATCGTTCGACGAAACGGTTTCTCTTCCTCCTTGTCGTTTTCACTTTTCACGTCGTTCATTGCATCTATAGGTCTTCGTTTGTTCTGCATTGTACGGATTCTCTTCCGATCGACGATTCAGCTTCCGGTATAGCTTCTCCTCTCTTCCATGGTCTTTAAATCGTCGTTTCTGTTTGATTTTTAGTAACGTTGAGCTGCTTTTGTTTTATCGGAAGCAACGTCCGTACAGGTTTGCATTTTTGTAGCTTAACGGTGAGTGTTTTCCGGTATATTTGTTGGATTTTCTGATCAACGTTTGCTAAAAAACACCGTGTTTTATACAGATTATCTTTGGTATTTCGAATTAACTGTTACATCTGTTGCTTTTGTGTGGAGCTTATGAACAGTAAGCGATTATTTTCAGGTATTTGAGTCTCTGAAGTTTAGGTGGCTTGATTTTGTGGGTAAAGTTTCATATACAGTGATGACATTTTGTTGTTGCTTCGTAAAATGGCTTTGTTATACAGTAATGACTTCAATTTCTGACAAGTTTATACTTGTGAATGGTGGCAACTGTTTAGGTTAGTAGATGAAATGTTGCCTTGTGTTCTTTTGTGGGGTTGTTTTTGACAATCTTCTGTATAGGTTTTGGATGCTTTAGTGAACCTTATACTTTCCTAGTTAGGGAGTACTTCAATCATGTGCTTGCAAAGTTTCCTTTTGAGGTTGAAGACGCCTTAGGTTTAAAACTTATATCCATGATCTTACACTCTCTAGGACTACTTTGGTTGTATCTTATTATGTTTATCTTGTTGTCTCTTTTACAGTTTGGGATATCTCAGCAGGATAACTTCTCTATGTTGCAATCGAATAGTGCTGGTGGAGAAGACAACCCTGATTTTAAGTGGGGTGCTAAGAGAGGGGTGGGACGGAAAGATAATAAAGTCCGGTTCTATGAATCATTTACCCTTGAGGGCATCGAGTACCGGCTTTTTGACTGTGCTTACTTTTACGTACATGGTCAATCTGAGACTTCAATCGGGAAGCTTGTCACATTTACCAGACATCAACAGGTGAGAAGAAAGTCAAGGTCATTTGGTTTTTCGACCTATCGACATCCAGCGCTTCTTGGGAGAGTATGAGCCACAATGGGATGAGTTGTTTCTGGCTTGTGGTGATGAAAAAGGGGTTTCCAATATCAATGATGTGGTAAGTTTGCTGGCTTTTCATCTCCTTCTCTCCTGCTTACTGAATCGAAATAGTAATCTGAATTGATGATATGTTTACTATAGATGTAATATGAGTTTGGGTTTCCTGTGTTGTTGGTCCAGGAGACCATCATGGGGAAATGCAATGTTGTATGCACATCTGATGACCGAAGAAACCCACGACCAGGAACCAAGGAGCTGCGGAGAGCTAAATATATCTTCTCCCGCACTTTTGATACAAGACTCAGAATTATATCAGAAGACTTTGCAGATGCTATAGCCGGAATTGGAGGTTTGGATTAGAACAAATGACTATACTTTATTGTTCAACCCCTAACACTCTTCGAGTATGGATCTAATGAAGCTAATTTTAGTTTCTACTGGCTCTAATATTGCAGTGGATAAACTCTTCAACATGAGAAGAGATAAACAGCCTGTAAAACGTCTAAACTCAAGCGCAGCTGCCATTACTAGGGCTTCTCCAGTTAAATCTTTTCGTCCAGATTTGGGATCAACAAAGTTAGGTAAACATGATAACAGAGATGCAAAGCTGATGAGTAGAACAAGCTCGTTAAAGAAAGGTTGATCCTTTTTCCTATCTGTTCAGGCCACTTATTTCCTATATACTTGTGAAATGGACAAACCAGATTGACACTTACTTTTATTTTGCAAGTCACTTTTCTGGAGGACCGTGCTGATCATGTACATGTGAAAAGGAACCCTCCTGTCAATACTGAAACCACTACAAGAGGTCAGATACCGATACTCAAAACAAGAGCATTTGGGGAGTTATATGCTTCAGGTTCATCAGTGAATGCTAAGCCTTCTAAAAAGAGAAAGCTTATACTCAACACGCCAGAAACAGATGATTCAGATGATCAAGGCCCTCAATCAGGAGAGAAGAAATTAATTAAAAATCCTCCTCTTGTAGAAAAGGCTCCAAGTCAGAACATCGTACGTACCATCTCTATCCTTCTTCTTTCGGTGGATTAGCTGAGAGAAATGTAAAGATTTACAGCACAAAAGTAGTGTATTATTTCTTTGCTTGAGCATAGCAAAAAGATTATTCACACTGTTGATTAGATAGTATTAACTTATGACATTTCCAAATTATTTTCTCCTTTTGTCTGCCTTACAGGAGAAAAAAAGCTGGTACAAGAAACTGGTAAGTTCTTTGACGCTTCTAAGAAGAATCTGAAAACATTTCATTCCAATAGCCATTTTTTCATGCTATTTGGCTTTCATCACACGAAATCAGACCAAGGGAATATTACTGTTTATAGAAACTATGAAATAATTAAGATAAAGTTGGTTAAACGATTTGTCCTGGTTCAAAAGAAAGTCTAAAATCACTAGTTTCTTCATTTAACATTACTATTCCTTTTTCCAGCCTTTTGAGGACGAACTAAAGCCGGCTATAGAAAAAGGTAGGGTGCTCTTAATTGAGAACCTGGAACCATCATACACATCGCTGGAGGTAGAGGTATGTGTTAGTGATTCTACAACATTCTCTGGATCTTATTTTATGTTGTTGTCAATGCAATGCCATCTACATATGTTGATCAAAGACACGTGGAATTAGCAATCATTCTAAAAACCCTGTAAAATATAACTCTCCTCGCCGTTTCCTTTTTGTTCTGTTCAGTTTCTTTTTAGGCAAGCATTCAAAGAAGGAGTTGATGCTAAGATGATCCCTTCAAGTCCCATGTCTAGCCCACATAGTGGTATATGTATATTCTTACACCTTCCTGTTTGCTATTTGTTAGCTCATAATGTTAGGAAAAAAAAAAAAACTGTCAATATATCAAATTAAACTGCATTTATCTAAACAGGCAGGGCTCTTGTGATTTTTGGAACCACAAAGGCAGCTGATTCTGCTATGTCGCGGTTAAATGAAGATTGTCTGATGTTATCTGGCCAGAGGTTACTTACTACTCTTTTATATTCTACTTCTCACGTATATGTTAACTTCATCAAATCCTTCTTTCTTTTACTATCTAATATGATGATCCATTTGCAGAGCTCTAACGGGTAGCAAAAATGTCCCAGTCGAAATTGGAAGATGTAGAAGCTTTACTGGCCATTTTAACATGGTGGATAGATCTCTGATGACGGCTCAGAAGGTAAGTTGTTGCATTACTCTGCGCTTATTTTCAGTTGTCATTTCACTTGTCATGGTCACACATCGAAAGCCCAACAGCCCATGCCAAATTACTGAATATTACAAATTGACCCCACTATTTAGTCTTATAATCGTAAACAGACCCCATAAATTCGTAAATTTTCAGCCACATCCATAAACTTGACTCGAATGAAGATTGACAACGACTGTTTTTCAAACACTTGTTTTGAATTTCCGTATATTCAGTCTGGAAGTAAAAACACAGTAAGAAGACAAAGAGAAGCAGCCATTTTTCTTGGTTCTTTTCTTGGTTTAAGCATCAGATGGTTTCTCTGCGGTTTTTCCTTCCTTGTTAATGTGAAAGCCTTCAATCTTACGAGCAACCTCATCCACACTCTGCTTCGGCTTTGACTCGCTGATCTCTTCAGGATTCACCGGTCCAGTTTGCCAAATTCTGATTGTACCATCTTCAGACCCTGAAGCATAAGACTCACCTGTTGGTGCAAATCTCACACAGTGAACCGGACCATGATGTCCCTTGTTGCATCCTAAAGTTCAGACAAAAAGAAACCCATCAAAACCAAAGGCTTTATGTGACTTAACTAGAACAGCTTAGTTAATCTGCTTGTAGTTTTTAGTCACTCACCAATCTCCTTTCCGGTGTGGAAATCAAAGAGTCGAACCCACATATCTTCTCCACCAGCAACGAATTTGTTGCCAGATTTTGGCTCAAGCGATGCAGATTCGATATTGCAGGGCATGTCGTAACTTTTCACTAGTCCAAAACTGGAAGTTACCAAGACAAAGATAAACACTTTCAGGAGAAATGCTAAGGATTAAAAAAAAAATCGAAAAAAAAGGAATGAGAGAGCTTACTGATTTGCATCCCAAAATTTAACAGTTGACCCATCGGCAGTTGTTATATACCGTCCATCTTGACTCACTTCAGCACTGGTGACAGGAGACTTGGTTTCTAGAGTTTGCACTATTTTGCCACTCCTCACATCCCATAACCTGTTCGAGAAGATGAGACAAGAAACAACACTTGAGTTTCTCCATCTGTCTAAAATTCACAGACAGTTTTTTTTTTATGAGATATTTACTTCATACCTCACACCACCAATATCAGTGCAAGAACTTAATATTGTTTGATCACCGTGAAGCCATGTTAGTGTTCTGATAGAACCAGGAGATTTATCAATTTCTGTAGGAGGTGCATCCAAGCGATTCAAGTCGAAAACACGAAGAATTTTCTCAAATCCTCCTGTGATTAGATATTTCGTATCCTGATCAAAAAGAACCATGTTAGACACATGCTTGATTCTTACATAATACATTGACTTGAGCAATAACACATGAACAATGAAGGGATACATATAGCAAGACCAGTACAACATAGTCCAATCTACCTTAATCAACCAAAGAGATTTACTATACCTGAGAGAAGGCGCATGCTCGAACAATATGCTTGTGCTCAAAAGAATGCAAGACATCCCCAGTCAAAGCATCCCAAAGCTTCCTAAAGAGATTATAGATGTAGCAGGACATCAATCAAACCGATTCGAGCATAAACCAAAACCAAAATCAACAAGAACAGTTGCTTTCATTCCTATTTCTCAATCACTTACGCTGAAAAATCAGCAGATGCAGAAGCTGCACGTAAAGCATTGTTATCAAGACAAGAACTCCACACAGCACCTTTATGACCTTCAAATGTACCAATCCAATCTCCAGTTTCCCCATTTCTCAACATTGGTTGAGAATCTAATCATCAAGAAGCCATGAAATAATATGAAGAGAGTTTGCAGCAAAACATGTTTCATAGTATACAAAGCCAATCAACAACAATAGTGAACAGAACAGATTCCCCAAATTTGGATCTTACAATAACAAATCTAGAAGATCATATTTTTACCTTTACTTGCGCTGATGAGGAAGAAACCATCAGGAGTGATTGGACTGTAGAACAAATCCACAACAGGTCTCGAATGGCCATGGCACACTAGCGGAGTCGCGACTTTCTTCTTCTCCATCTCTCTTTACTAATTTTAACAAAACACACACTTAAGAAGAAGAACCCTACTTAGATCGATCGTAAGACCAAATCTTAGCTTCTAATCAAACGATTCAGTGGTTAAATTGGCGCTAAAATTCACAGCTGATTCAATACGATCCGACAAAACAAAAATTGCTGTCTATTTTCGATTCCTTTTGATATATAAATCTAATTTGGAGAAAATAATTCTCGAATCTAAAACTTGGATCGATCTATAATTTTGATAGGAAGATTTTGCAGCTCCAGTGGAAATGCTGCTTCCCGAAAATTCAAAAGAAAAAAAAAAGAAAGGAAAATTACAAAAGAAAAAAAAGTGGCTAATCGAAGAAGAAAGTAACTGTAAGAAGAAGAAGGAAGCTATTGTTATATGTCTGAGAGATTTCTATTTCGGGAAGCTATTTCTTTGTCTTCTTCAATTTTGATTACTATATGTTTCCTTTTTTACAAATTCGCCTCGTTACTTTACTAATTACATCTCTGTCCAAAAATTCAAATAATTTATATTTGCCTCAAGAGAAGTGTTACATGACACATTGATGCATAACAGATTTTTTTACATAGAAATAGAAATGTAACCATGATTAAGTCATACCAGCTAGAATTATTGTAACAATACACACTTCATCAATTTCAGAAAAGGTTTTTAATCCTCTACCTATTTGAGTTTTGGTCGTTGGTTCCTGATTTTGGACTCTTCATGTTCATCTTTCTGAAGCTTTCTCCTCAAATCCCTCAAATTTTCTTCATCTACTTTACCATCCATCTTCTTGTTCAATGCATATGCTTCACCCATCTTCCTCTTGCACTCCTTGCTTGCTGAATCGTGCAATACCACTGCAAACAACGAAGTTAGAACTATGGCAACTTAAAGAAGACTTTATCTATCAGCAACCTCAAATTCACTAGAACAACTAGCTTCATGATATTGATCACATCATTTCTCAAAATTTTAGACACAATAATGTTTGTATCTTTCTACTATGTATATGTAAATAGAGACGGTATTACTAACTTGGCTTTGGGTAGTCCTTCCCGACTATGCAGTTTGCTTTAGTTTGAACGCTCAATGGTGCTGTCCATGGCTCATATATATATTGCTTTGGCATATCTGAATCAGAAAACTTATTAGCTAATGAAAGAATACACAGTAAACAAACTTACCAGGATGGTGGAAACAAACTTCAGTTACCTTTCAGTACCGGTAGAAAATGCCTAATGTACTTCCCATCAGGATCATACTTCTTTCCGAAAGATATAGGAGAGTAGATGCGGTTGAACTAAAACCATAACAAAACATTGGGACACAAGTGTAAGCATCACAAAAGTTGCTTTACTTCAATTTAACTATACAGAACAAAAAAGCTAACAAAGCCAAAGATAATTAGAAAGAGAAACAGAAAGGAGAGAGTGCCTGGTAAAAGAACGACGAACATGATAACCACATCCAATTTCCATTGTTGATTGCCCAGTCTGAATCGATCAGAAGTCTCTCAAACACATCACGCCCTTGTTCCCAATGTATGAACTAACACCAGAAACTAAGCATGTCAGTGAAATCCTCGGAGATAGAAACCAATAATTGTAGAGGCAGCATTACCAGATCCCCACGAGTAAGAAAACAGGCTACACAGTGACGCGCTAGATGGTGCATCCAACCCCATTTCAGAAGCTATAAATTTCAGAGAGAGAATGATTAAGAAATGATGCTTAAAAGGAAAGCTAAAGGCATTCAGTTTGACTAAAATCTAACCTGAACCATGATGGCATCAATCCAAGGGTATCCTGTCTTACCGTCCCTCCAAGCAGCCAACATAGCATGATCCTCGTTCCATGGAATCTAGTTTGCGTATGGAACAAAAATATTGGTCTAAAAAAGCATGAACATCTAAAAAATGAAGGAACATCATCAGGAAACTATACTACAGTTGTTACCTGTTTGCAGATCCGGTTTCCCTTCATTTTGTCAAAGTTAGGAGTTCCAAATGCAGTGGTATAGAAAAATTCTCGCCACAACAACTAAAGTAAAAAAGTAAAGCAATCAACTTTCTGCAGTCAGGCAGTATAAAAAACGCTCTGTAAGTCAATGACTGACCTGCCCCAGGAGAGAAACTGGCGGCGATGTATGCTTTTTAACATCCTTATAAATATTTTGAAGGCATTGATAAAAGTACCTCGAAGAAAGGCATCCGAACTTCTTAAATGTCAGGAATTAGATGGAAATATTAGGAAAATCGAGGGTGAAGCTTAAGTGGGCAAAACTATGTCATGAAACTCACTTTCAAATATGGTGACATAACTGTAGTAGCAGGCTTCAAGAAAGCAGATGGATCACCCTTTGGTTTCTCAAAGTTTGCCACCCATGCCTACACTACAAATAAAACCCATAACGAATTCAGCCCTTGACTTTGATAAAGAAGATATAAATCTATGAAGTCAATGTAAGAATATCAATTCTAAAATCTTAAAGTGATAAAATTCAAGTTCTCCAGGAGTAAGTTTCCTTCAGTCCGACAAAGTACTCAATCGAGCAGATTCCTACCATTTTTTTCTAAAAGAGAAAAACTTCCAAGTTCTTGACCATACCTTATCACTGATTGATTTAGTCAATCTTTTTAAGGCTTCTGATTCACCACCTCTAAAAGGAGTCCAATCAGCCTACAGACATTTACATGAGCATAAGATTCTCAGATGGATAAATTGTTAAACGACCTAAAGAAAACAGATCACCTCTTACTTGTTCATCATCTTTGTAGCCAAGTTCCTCAAGAGATGGTACTTCTGAAATGCCAAGGTTTCCAATATCTCCAATTGGAGGAAGTGAAGAATAAGACATCACAAGTTCAGATTTAGCACATGAGGGCTCCCCAGCAACCTTCAGAAATGATTGATAACTCAAAGGTGGCTTCCCACCGTTCTAACTTGCAAGAAAACCACACAAATGTACATAAATATTACAGTTCCATAAATGAAACATCTAAACTAACTCGGTTAACACTACCACTTACTTTCTCTATAATGTGTGCGGGATTGAACAGAGTATGGCTCACTGGAGAGAAAACCTCAACTCCAGTTGAAGAAGCATAATCCTATAGAGATTATAAAAATGCACTTGAGTTAGCTAAAATCTCAATGACACGCATAGTTCAATCAGTGGTAAGCAAGATCAAAACTTTAAGGCGTAATGAAACGAATTTTACCTTAACCTTAACATCTAAAGCTTGATAATACGGATCTGTATCATATTCAAAGCAAAGCCTCTTCACCTTCCACTGCCAAAAACCCCATTCATAACATTTCAGATTTCTATGTCTACAGTAAACCAATTTCACAGCTTTTAAACACACTGTCGAATAAGAAACACTACATTACCTCTTGCAAGCAACGAACTAGTACTTCGCCAGGTTCACCTTTAAAAACAAGCAACCGTGAACCAAGTTTCTTCAGGCTAGAATCGAGATCCTTGAGACTCTCAAGCAAGAACCGGATCCGGTTTACCCCGGCGCGAGACGAACCGGGAGAGAACGCAGATGGGTCTGACTCCATATAATGCGGGTCGATAACAAAAACCGGATACATAAATTCAGAACCTTTTGAGGCGTATTCAAGAGCCGGGTTGTCGTGAACCCGGAGACCTTTCCGGAACCAAATCAGTGAACCGGATCCAGTAGCCATTGATGTTATGGGATTGAGACGATAACTTGAAGGTGAACAGACGCAGAATCGTTGCATGAATATGTTTGAGATTTCTATAGAAGTTTCTTTTGAGAAATTCGCGCCTTTGAAAAGCGCGAGAGAAGGTTTCTTAAGACGAAGATGTGGTTAATATACGCTTCTTCAACTCTGTGTTTGCTAATTTGCGCGGTAATCAGCGTAAGATAAAAGAAGGGAATAGGTTATTATCAACGGTTATATTTAGGCCACGTCATTACTAAGGAGCAACATCATTTGGGCGATGTGTTCAATTATCCAACATTTAGTGCTTATTAGTATCCATGATTAGTGAAATTAAGAAAATTTACTTCATATATTTGAGATTGCAATCGTAATTATATTTGTATACTAACATTTTAATCTTTATACGTGTTGAACATATCTACCGATCCAACAGTTAGCATTAACAACTGAGGAAAAAAAAAAAAAGCATTAACAACTGACAACAAATAAAAAGCTAAACTAACTAATGATCCAACGGTTCACAATAAAGCAACATCATACACGATCCAGACCGTACAAACAGAAAACGACGCCGCACAATAAAGCGGTTCTTGAGTATCATCGTAAACAAAAAGTTATTCTTCATCCCATAAAAGAGAGACATTTTAAGTTCGACGAATTATTGATTATTTCTGGATCCGTGACCCGATCCAGTTACTTCTTGACCCGAACGTCAGACGCGAGTCGCGACGCGATCGCAGAATGGTACATAACGTCGTGGAATGTAGAAGCTTCGGCGGTTTTCCTCCGCAGCTGCTTAGCCTTCTCCTCCGTGAGACAACATCGCAGAGACCTCTTTTCAGCTTTATCCAGATCTGATTCCAGATTCACGGTTTTGTTGACGTAATCAGGTTCCGATGACATGCCAAAAAGAGGAGCCCACCATGAAACCGACGAAACAGGTTTCTTACGGGCTGGATCCGATTCGGAAGATGCTCGGATCGAGGAAAGAGCGGAGCAGGAGATGATTGTAGCCATTGTTAGGTAAAATGTGGTTATCTGAGAGAAAGCTCAAAGCTGTTTTTAGGAAGAAGAGAAAGATTAAGGATTTGTAAATTTTTGGATTAAGAAAAGAAAATGGATATGTAGATATTTAGGTGGAATCAGCTGCTATGCGGTGTGGTTTTTTATAGTGTGGAATGTTCGTTTCACTGGTTTTTATCAACGTAAGGGTATTTTCGGAAAGAGTGTGCAACGGTAAATGCGTTGTGCACTACGATAAGTACGGTGGAGATGAGAGCACTGGATTATAAAAAAATTTAGGAGATGGATAAGATTGAAGGCGTGGAGCAGCGTTGCCAATTGTCAAATGTCTTCGTCTTCACTTTTCGCTTTAATTATTTGTTGATTAGGATATTTTTGTTTGGATTTTACATTGCTTGTGTGACTTGTCGCTTTGACAATATCCAAAATGACGTGTACTCATTGGAAAATAGAGTTCAACTATTATGGAATATTCTTAAATCAGGAATAATCGTCGGTGATATTTGACTATATCTCTTTCAACGTATTTCGAACTCGTAACAAAATGTCAGTCTTCTTTTATCAAACGGCAAAATGTAAAGGTAAATGCATGTATATGATGTGATCATTTGCATGGAATAGGAGTTTTTGTTAGATTTACGAATGCTGAACGCATATAAGTCTTTTAAGACTCATGGTATTATACTATTATTGCATGTTTCATCAGCCATAAATAATGTGCAGAGAAAAACTAACTAACAAAACATTGATTATATATTTTATTGTATCTAATAAGTAATAACTAAAATAATTAGAGCTAAGTGATTGACTGATTTCCTTCGTTATTTTGAATTCAATTTTTGGGCTTTTTCCTATTTGGCAGATTCGTATCACATTAGCAACACTAGGGATTTCTGTTTTAGTTGCAAGAGAAGATAAAACGTTATAAAGCCCAAAAGACCCAATTGGTGAAGCAAGCCCGCATAAGAAAAAACCCAAATGTTGAACCAAAAAGATGAGGATGCAAACTTTTCACGCTAGTGTCGTACTAACGGAAAACTTCATATTTGGAGACATCGAGTAGATTTTTTTTATCTATGAGAAAAATAATTCATCTAGAATTTTATTGAGGATATGAGTATAAGATAATAATGAAAGAAACTATTAATTGTGTACGTCTTTATCGTTCATATGTTTTGTTCAATGGACATATATATACATTCTACACACAAACTACTATACCACGATTTTTTTTATGCTAACATTACCTCTAGCTACAGACAGAAGTAGAAAGAAAACCAAAACCATCAGGTATTACATTTGAAGTTTTGAATTGTGGAATTCTCAACGAGGTTCGAGGAACATGAATTTGGTTGCTAACTAAAGCAACTTGCTTGTGCCTGTGTGCATAACTGGACTGAGGAAAAAATAATCCTTACATGTCCATTTCATCATAATTTCATTTTGTAGTATATGCATCATTGTATCATTATTTCCACTTGTATCACTAATTCCACTTGAAATGTCACACAATATAGGGTCCCCTGACACGTGTGTACTATGTAGTTTCACACGTACCGGTTAATATCGAGATTCCAAGTAAAAAAGTGACCAATTCTAAATTAAGAATCTCTCTAATCTCTTCCCAAAGAAGAATCATCACTGAGGAAGAATAAAACATTTGGGGAGTTTCTTCGCTAATCCTTCAAGGTGTGACCTGAGAATCACAACACAAAACAATCTCACTCGAAATTCCTTTGACTCATCATCATCACCATGTGGAGAAGAATCGTCTCCTCTCAGCTCAAAACCCTAGCCGCCGATGTCGTCGCTGCTTCTCCTCGTCGATCGATAGCCGCCACCACCAGACCTGTCGGTTTCTATCTCGCCGCCAATCGATCAGCCATTTCCGCATCTTCTTTCGTTATCCCTCGTCGTTTCAGCTCCGATTCAGGTGATTCATCGTTGCTATAGTTTACGCATTTTCAGATCTCGGCTCAGGACTCTTACCTGCGCTGGAATTAGATTCGATTCACTATGTTTTCTTCATCGCATATTAGAGGATAGACTTAAATCTGTGTTGGTCTCTTAGATTGGTGTTGCTGCAATTTTGTTTTCATCTTCTCAATTGGAAGGTGAATGATTGTTTATTACGGATTGTATTTTGCAGTAGAGACTCCTGCGACGAAGAAGGTGGAGGATGTAATGCCCATTGCGACTGGACACGAGAAGGAAGAGCTTGAAGCTGAACTTGAGGTGATTGCTTATGTTTACTTTATGTATTGCAATTTTAAGATCTGAGTATGATTACAATTGTGTTTGTGATCATGACTTCACTTCTCGATAATTTTCTGGTATAGCAATGCCAATGGAGTGTATATTTCTGCTTGATAATACACTTCAGTTGAGGAAAATTTGATTTTGACTTTTTCATTGTTTTCTTGTGATAGGGAAGGAGGCTGGATGATATTGACTTCCCTGAAGGTCCTTTTGGAACTAAGGTTAGATAAGTTTCTTTTACCAGAGATATGTCGTGACTCCTCTTTGAATATCTTAACCTTGTTTTTTACTGCAAAGTCATCAGTGTTTCTAGGCATGATATAGTTCTTATGTTCATCACTAACACACGGGCATACGTGAAACAAACCAAGGACACTTAACTTAGCTCGAGTATTATGAATGGCTTTATGATAAATGTAGCTGTTTCAATGATCTCAATTAACTAGAATAAGTATGTATCTTGAAACTTATTGCTTCTTCAAAACTAATATGAGTCCAGCTGGTTTACTGACTTATATCGATCAACTTGCATTCTTTGCTATGGTTCATAATATTGCTTTAGCAGGATTACTATATCATGCAGCAATCACTTTGTTATGTCGTTTTGGAGCTAAATCATCTTGATATTACACTGGTCATATTTCTGGATTTTTATTTTTTTTTGTGAATAATGTAATTAGTATATTTCCTTCAATCAAGCACTAGCTTGGGGTTGAATCATATATTGGTTTTGGTGAATTAAAATTAACTCTAAGCTGTGTTTGTTAATTTACGGTGGCTCACTGCCTATGATGCTTTTGTGCACGATAATGACGAAAAGATTGCGGATGTCACATACAACATGTGCAAGTGTCTGTAGATCATGGAAATTCAGTTCTTAACATCCATAAAAAACTTGCTCCAAATTACTGAAGATATGTAGGAGTATATGACTGTTTTGCATGCTATGACAAGACATTTGATTTTTTCATTTTCTTGTGTCATTTTATCTTTTGAGTGAGCAGTATTCATTTTCTTTTGGCTACACAATTGGATACTTATTTTTTCATTTTCTTGATACACAAATTTGGATGTCATTTTGTATTGCCTTAGGAAGCTCCTGCTATTGTGAAGTCCTACTATGACAAGCGAATTGTGGGCTGCCCTGGTGGTGAAGGCGGTAAGTTCTTCCCTTCTTCAAACTTTAGTCGCATATTATGGACAATCTTTAATCGGCAATCGTTGTTGTCATTGAATATATCAAGACACATTATTTACCAATCTAACTTTCTCCTGAAAACTGCAGAGGACGAGCACGATGTTGTCTGGTTCTGGCTGGAGAAAGGAAAGTCCTTTGAATGCCCGGTTTGCACTCAGTACTTTGAGGTAAGTGAAAGTCGTATCAGATACTCTACTCAGTAAATAAATCGACCTAGCCTCTCATTTCATAGTCATAGGCCAGACGAATCTGTCAAAGGATTAGAGCAAGAACTCATTAAGCTTTCGAATTCAGAATATTGAATTGGTTGAATAATGTATGCTTGCAGCTGGAAGTGGTTGGTCCTGGTGGTCCTCCGGATGGTCACGGTGACGAAGACGATGAGCACCACCACTGATTCCGGCCTCTCCCTTGCCGCAAATTTTTCTTTTTTTATTTGCACATTTTCATATCTTTAAAAATTTTATGAATGGAATAAAACAAAATATCTACCGTTTTGGTGAAACACAGTTGAAAATGTTTTTTGATCTTTTTAGAACAAGACTCGGCATCAGAGTTTCCCAAGTGCCAAAACTCTTATGACCGTTGTTTTTATTTTTGTAACACTCTTGAATCAGAATCAGAATCATTCTTGGCTTTTGCTTATTATATGATTCACCTTTTATTTATTTTTATGGTTCGATGTCTTTTCATATAGGGACGTTTTGATCGTGTCCTTGATTCCTTGTGAACGGTCATATAATTCAATAGATTATAGAAATTCCAATTTTCTTCAAACCTTCTTTGTTGATTGGTTAAACACTAATTATTCATACAATGCACCTAATTTTACTTTCCTTAATTTATTGTTTACAAAAAGAAAAATAAAACGGTGGAGGTCTGTAATACATCGAGCCGCTTTTACTCCTCCGCGCAGGTGTCTTTCGATCCTGTCCTAACGTCTTTCGATTTTTTATTTTCCTCAAAGGTTAACAAATTATATATATAGAATTGAAGGTTAACAACTTTTAAGACCAAATTTTACTTGATATTGGAAACGAAATCATGCATGCATGTCGTTACTATTTCAAAATTGCGTTATTTAGCTATTTATGTCATGTACCTTTGATTTTCTCATTCTCATATCAATATTTGTTCATACTTACATGACCAAGCAGAGATTCAAATTATAGTATTTTGTTTCTCTTTGCGAACGTACCACCGTGTGAAACCAAAGCAAAACCTAACAAGCTATAAAATAGATGATAATAAAGATAAACAAAGTAGTATAGCGTTGTCGGAATTTACCCGAGGAATATATTCCAAACAATTCTTAAAAGGAGGAGTCATTAAAATAAACAAATACAACTCTAAAGAAAAAGAACGTCCGAGTTCAATATTCTGTTTCTACTTAAGACAAATCACCAAACATACAATTATTCTCTAATGTTCGACACAGCTTGCCCTCATTACAAATCCTCTCGTTTTCAAACATTTTTATTTGGTAAATATATCTCTCCTTTTTCAAACACGCATGCATGATGCATATCAGCATATATACATACATCTGGGTTTTCTACCTCAACATATATACATATATTTTAAAACATAATTTGATGTATGTCTAGTGTGATTGTGTGAAGTTAGATATAAGTACAACTAATCATATTATCGGTTTAGAACTAATGTCACGACTTTACACCGTCTCCGCTTGTGTGTTTAACAAAATAGTTAAATAAACACGTAGTATTAGCTGACTAATATACACGTGTTTAATATACTTTTTTCTCTTCGGTGTTCATACTTAAGTTTTCGTTTTGGGTCACGACACATATTTTTATATATGGTATACCAAACTTCCTTTACATATATGATATGCTGATCATCCATCCATGTGTCTCTCCGAGTTCTAATGTAGCTGCCGCATCAGAATTTTTGTCGAATTCTGAGAAAGTTACAAATATTATGTCGTATATATTTCTTCAAAATGTAACATACGGAAAAAGAAGAAAGAGTATTCTTTTCAAAATTATCATCTTTAGTTTTTAGTTTAACCAGAACTATTAAGAATACCAGAAATAAATTATAATTTGCTGATAATTTTGAAGAATGAGACATAAAAACTAAGTAACTAACTAATATAAATTCAACATTAACCTTATTTTGCAATGAAAAAAGTCTTTATTTTTCAAATTTCTAGGTAACGCTGATCTTATTTAAAAGTTAAAACATCCACTGCTGAAAATTCATGCAAAGTAGAGAGTATTAGCGCGATATCAAATACCACTTGTCTCCCAATTAAAATACTAAAAAAACTTGTAAATTGCTTGCACAAAAAGATCAATGCAATATGACTAATTTCTCTAAAGTATATATTAACATATTTCAATGTTTATCCATACAGCTACGGGACATTTCATCCTTCACTCCTTTAACTCACTCACTTGCTAGTTGCTACTTGATAATACTTTTTTTTACCGGATAATTTACAGATAAATGAACAATATATACTTTAGTGAGTTGATTAAATTAACTTATTAAGGTTGAAATCAGTATAAAGTGATAATGAAATGTATACCTATGAATATATCTCACACACTAAGAAAAACCTATGCAATCTATTTTTGTATACAGAATTACAGACGAAGTCACGAAGGCATCTCGTATCTTGTATTATGTAGAAAGAAAATACCCTTCTTTGGAAGTATTATATTCATCAATTCAACTTCTATATTAGAGTAAAATAATCATGTTGGTATTTTTTTTTTCTCGTGTCTAAATAGTTTAAAATTAATTGGCAGAGACACATTTCAGTGATCGCTAATAACCTTAACCAAATATAAAGAATGGCACGAATAGTACTTCTTTTCGATGTGCTCGCTAGCTCGAAAAAAATAGTACGAGAAAAATATATAACAAGGAAGACATTGTTTTAATCTGCAGACATGCTATTAGAATTCTTTACTATTTCCTCGGCAGAAAAGAAAATTTATTTATAAGTTTAAGAGTACATATTCTCTAATCGATGGGATTTATGCAAGTCATATTAAAGTTGCATAAACCTTTAATGGGTTAACCTTTTATTAAACAAACTTTTAATGGATTTTAATAGCCCTTCATCACACGAACGAACAAACGCTATATACTTTTTAATCCACAAATTAGCAAACTAACATTGTAGTGCTGAAAGCATCTATTGTCTTGTTTTGTGTCAATTAATAAGAAATAATTTATCAACCATTTTTTCTAATTTGGGTTGACTATTCACCACCAATTTTAATGAAATCGGTGGGTCACTAAAAGAGTTGACTAGCCAAAAGCTAAAACAAGTTATAAAAAAAAACGCAAAAGTTGTTGACCTTTGTTAAAAGTTTATGTAATCTGATGCCGTCATTACTCACTACTAAAAACTTGCAAGTAATGTCAACAATCAAATATATCATTTGCTTAGACTAAGCATTGTTAAACAGTTTTCACGGCGAATAATTTTTTTTATTTCTTATATATTTATAATTTTCTAACATACTATTGAATCTTCAGCTTCTAATATATTTAAAACTGTTGAAGTTTTAATAAGAAGCAAAAGAAAAATATCATTACTTCCCAAAAACAGAGAAATAATTTCGAAAAATTACATTTAAAATCATAAAATAACATTTCTGTAAAAGTAATCTATATAATCATAAATTACTCTAATATTGCCAATTAATATGAATTAGAAATCAAGTAGCCAACTTATTAGCAGTTGATATTTCTTCACGGATGATTAATAATTAATCATGTCGGAAGATTAGTAATCATTTCGTAAAATCTATGAAGATCTTTGTGGTATAATAGAAAAGGGGAGACAAAAGACAATCATTACGCATATACATGTAATGTAACCATGTTCGTTGTTCAGTGTTCACTTGATATTCGTCTCTTTATTTCTATAATTTGAACACAACAACTACATTAATGCAAAATAGTAGACTAGATGATCTGGTCAAATAATTTCATGCAAATTTACATCTTATCAGATGCTTTAAAACATACTCTAATAATCGCAGTACATTTTTTTAAAATCTATATACCATGAAGAAAATGAGAAATAGGTGAAATAAGTGGGCTTGATATCGTCAGCCAATTTTGCTGGACAAAAAGCAACAGTGGCAAACAAGAGAGGGCAGAGTAATGAAAGAAGCGTTGAAAGGAGATAGAGAAAAGATCAAAGTCTTTTTTGGTTTATTGCTGCATGCTCCACATGAAAATCCAGCTTGGTCACTTATGTTTCTTACGCATCATCATTACACTCAGTGCTCTCAGATTTCTCAAATCCAAGAACCCTAAAATAAAATATGTAATTCCTTTTCCTTTGTACATTGTGTAATGCAAATTTTTAAATCTTTTATTTTTTCTCGTAAAGTTTCAGACTTTTTAAGCTTTCTGGTTAATGGGTATCCATCAATCATCTCACTTTTGTTTTTCATATATATTTCATTAAACAAATGATTGAACAAGTAGATTTTTTCTTTCTTTTTCAATTTTGGATTATGCCCTCATGTTTCTTGTAATATATATACATACTTGTGTTATGCTATAATATATTCTTTTACGCGGTAGAGTTTTTATTTTCCTCCACTGCCACAAGGCATTGATTCTCTCTTTCTCTCTCTCTCCTCTGTGTAGTTTTGCCGCTAGCTCTGCTCTGGTTTTGATTTTGATTCCTTGTGTTCCCAAAAAGATTTATTTCTTTTGTTTTTATAACGAGAAAAAGAGAAGAAAATTGATTGTCTCTTTCCATGGATGCCTTCTCTTAGACTACGACTAGTATAGTTTTTTTTTTTGTGTAGCTGTTGTACACATTTAACATCCCATAGTGAATGATTCAGATTCACATTTCTTTTCTTTTATTCCTTCCTCTCACCATCACACCTCCAAATTTGCTCTATAAATACACATTTCCCCTCCCTTACCTTCTCTTATATTTTCCATTGGTATTTCAAACTTTTAACTACTATATCACAACAAAGTCTCTAAATTGTGGTGAAAAAAGATCATTGAACAACAACAATGAGCTATTCTCGTCAAAGCATGGGTTCTGGTTTGTTTCTCACTTACTTGTTTGGTTCATGTTAGTATTATCTTAAGTGTGTCACTTGTGTGCTTATGTGATTACTCTGCTTTATATATGTTTCTGGCAAAATCTTTTGTAGGTAGTAGAAGTACAAGGGGCTATGAGTTTGGAAGGACTTATGTTGTGAGGCCTAAAGGAAAGCACCAAGCTACTATTGTTTGGTTGCACGGTCTTGGAGACAATGGCTCCAGGTATTATAATACTATCTCACTTGCCTTGTTTTTATGAACAAAATCAAGTAATAAAGAAAGTTTTATGCTTTGAAAGCTTAAAGTCATACTTGTCAAAACAATGCCTAAATGACTTTAATAGATATCAAAACAAACTCTTCTTAGGACAAAACTTAACACTTTTCCTCTGTTAGTTGAACAGTTTCAAGTATAAATGTGTTATGAAAAGCTTTAACTTTTTGGTTTAATTGACTACTACAAATAAAATGAGCTTTAGAAAGTAGAATTTTGGCGTGTTCTTTGATAACAACTTCTCACTTTGGCTCTGTTTCTTTCTGCAGCTCGTCTCAGCTATTGGAAAGCCTACCTCTTCCAAACGTAAGGATCCATGGAAACAAACTTGGAAGTAATTTTTTGTATCACTAAATATTCTTAGTGAAGGTTCTGATAAAAGATATATGGTATTCTGTCAGATCAAATGGATTTGTCCAACTGCTCCTTCGCGTCCTGTTTCGCTTCTCGGTGGATTTCCTTGCACTGCCTGTAAGATCATTCAGTTAGCTTCTCTAGACTTCATCAAAACATTATTTTAAGCGTTTGCCAATAAAACCAATTTCTTTGCTCCTCTCAGGGTTTGACGTGGGAGAAATTTCTGAGGATCTTCATGATGATATAGAAGGCTTAGATGCTTCAGCTGCACATATTGCTAACCTATTATCTGCTGAGCCAACAGATGGTAAGCCAACCATGAGTTATATATATCTTCATTCCTTTGTCACAGGTCTTGATATAATATATCATAATCTCTAGCTTAACTTGAAAATGTTATTTGTGGTTTGTGTCAGTCAAAGTTGGGATAGGAGGTTTCAGTATGGGTGCAGCAATAGCTCTCTACTCCACGACGTGCTACGCTCTTGGACGTTATGGAACCGGACATGCTTATACTATAAACCTACGAGCTACTGTAGGACTTAGCGGTTGGCTTCCTGGTTGGAGGTATAAATATATGTCTTCAACCCTTTCTTGTCACTTGTTAACACAGAGACTTAACATTGAAAGCTTAAACATAACAATGCAGGAGCTTAAGGAGCAAAATAGAAAGTTCGAATGAGGTTGCAAGGCGCGCTGCATCGATACCGATCTTACTTGCACATGGAACTTGTATGTTTACATATATCATTATATGATTTACTGTTTCAAGATAAAATCACCGAAGAGAATCTAGAATTTTATTCACTTTATGTGTTTTTTGGTTGCAGCGGACGATGTAGTTCCTTATAGATTTGGAGAAAAATCTGCTCATTCACTTGCCATGGCTGGATTCCGACAAACTATGTTCAAACCATATGAAGGGTAACTGTTCAACCTATATCCCAAAGTTATCATTATCAATCTAGTTGTTTTAGTCTGAGATTGTGAGGTTTTAATGTGATTGTGTAGGCTTGGTCACTATACGGTTCCTAAAGAAATGGATGAGGTGGTTCACTGGCTCGTCTCAAGGCTTGGTCTCGAGGGTTCGCGTTAAACTTTACAAGCATCTTCTCAGCATCTCTATAGCTATTATACGATGGTGTAGAATATTTATATTATATATATAAGGGGTGGGGGGTTTCTTGGGGTATACGGTGTTCTCTCATGTTTCTACTGTTTTGTGATTTATTCATGCTTTTCTACTGTTCGATTCTTGATTATGAATAATAAAATAAATAAATAAGGCTCGTTGGGCTTCTTTGATTTTGCTATCTTAGTTTACCAAAGTTTTTATTCATACGAAATCCAAAGATTTTTGAGTTTCTGAGACATTATTTTACCGTACATGAAAAGACATTCTTATGAAAAGAAAGAACAAAAACATAATAACTTCCACTCGTCAGCATAACTTCCAAACTTTGGATCAATCTTGGTTTCCGGAGACGTCTTTAAGCTTCTGCTCCAATTCACCTTCCTAGAATAGTAAAAGAGACTTGTGATTAAACAAACACAATGGAAACGGGGGAAAAAAAAGTCAAACAGGGTCTGCTTTAAGTGGAACTAACCTTGTGCATGTTAAGGATGATGTCTGAGCCGCCAATGAACTCTCCCTTAATGAAGATCTGTGGAAACGTAGGCCAGTGGCTGCAAAGAAATAAAGACTTGAAAATCAAAGGGAGGTCTAGATCATATAGGTCAAAGATTAAGGAATGAACGGTAACGAACTTCAATAACAAAGCCAAACTTTATGAAAAAACTTTGAGAATGAGATTATACAACTCTCTGTATGAAACTTTCATTAAGTGTCCACATACTCACCTGAAGGATTTCACAGCGTTTTTCAACTCTTGGTCTTCTAGAATGTTTCTAGAACTGATAGGAACATCTAAAGAAGGATATCACAAGATAGTAGATCAGAACACAGAGCCTAACGCCAATAGTAAAGAAAATTCACAGAAGGCTTCTTCAGTTTCAATCAACATTTCAACAAAACTTACTATATTGCTGCAAAACTCTGACGGCTAGTGAGCTAAACCCACACTGAGGAGATTCAGGGACACCTTTCATGTAGATCATAACAGGATTATCCTTCACATCCTACACAACCACCAAAGCTAAAACAGCATTAGCAAACACCTAACAAAGAAACATTCAACTTCAAATCTAGAGAAGCTGGAGTGTACATTCTCAACGATATCTTTAAGTGAGTCCGTAGAATCGGGAGGGACTTTTTGTGTAGGCTTGAAATCATCATGTGTATCTGAATCACTTGGCACTGTTGAGGAAAATCTCATCATCCCATTTTGGTAGACTGATGCAGACGTCTGCAAACAAAAACCACATCATTCTTCTCCATGTTAAATTCAACTATCAAATGATCATCAATACCATCTTCTATTGGAAACAAATTCATTTTCACATAATTCAAAACCATACGCTCACGTAACTATCTAATCCGGTTCAACTAACAAAAGAATCAGAACCTCAAATGTTATATAAAGGAGCAATTTTTAAGTGATTCAAGATGGGAAAAGAGAAAACTTTATTGAGCAAACATTAGATACATCAAAATTGAGTAAAAGGGTTATGAGAGAATCTAACCAATCTGCTAGAACGAACAGCTTTGAGATTAGCGATTCCTTTTATAAGTCTGCTCGATAAAGAAGCCGCCATCTCTAAATCACGCAGATTTCTTCAAAGTGTTCCGCGGTTTTGTTTAATCGAAATCTGTCTAGAAAACTATCAAGAACAGGAATGAGAAAAAAAGATTAGAGAGGGTAGCTACGAGGAAGAAGGACGGAGCTAGAGATCTTTACAATGTCGCGACCGCTTCTCTTCATCTCCAGTGACCGACCCAGAGAACGACGTCGTGTCATTACTCATAACCCTAAGATGTTATACGATGTCGTTTCGGATGGTCACCAAAGTATACGTCCGTTGACGTCTTGATAAATTTATTTGGTTTGCTCGGTTTAGATAAATTACTATTCAATTTTTTTGGTTTACTTCTCTCATTTTAGTAGATCTATGAAATTGAACGATTCGTAAAACGTAAAAGCAGACACAAATGTTTTATTGAAATTTTTGATAAAAGAAATTGAAAGATTAGTAAAACCCGTTTGGATTAGCAGCTATATCTGTATAATGCTAATGCTTGATGACCAACATACGAAGTGGACCATGATGTGTATTAATAACTGTTTATTGTAACAAAAATAGAAATTTGAGAACACATAAGTTGTAACAGGATCAAATCTAAACTTATTGGCTGGAAATTAGAAGTCTCCAGGATCACCGTCACAACAAGAAACACAGCTGAACCACAACCATAAAGAAAGACACAACGGAAATTACAAAAACACAAACACAAAACTCAAAAGACCAACTAACACAAAGATACTTTCATATCGTTCTCAATTTTGTTTTCTCATCACTTCCTCTGATAAGTCTGATGAGTCGGATCAGTGGTTCGAGTAGTTGCAGTAGTGGTAGTAGTACTTCCTGGATAATGCTCTTTGTCTTCTTCCTCAGTAGCCATCCCAAAAGTATGCTTCACTGCATCAGCTGCACCCATTGCCATTTGCTTAACATGCTCACCAGTCTGGCTCAAGAATCCACCCGTCTTGTCTCTACCGGCTTCAGCCGTCTCCTTTGTGTACTGTGCCGCACCTTGAGCCGTCTCCTTTGTATACTGAGCAGCGTCTTGAGCCTTGTTCTTTATGGCTTCGCCTGTCTCCGATAAGTAGCTCCCGGCCTTGTCCTTGGCCTCGCGAGCTTTGTCGCCAGCTTGAGATGTCTTTTCTTTTGCTGCTTGCGTCGTCTCATGGGCCTTTTGCTGTGCCGTTTGGGCAGTTTGAGATGTCTTCTCTTTTGCTGACTGGGCCGTTTCATGGGCCTTCTGCTGAGCCGCTTGGGCAGTTTGAGATGTCTTATCTTTAGCTGACTGGGCTGTCTCATGGGCCTTCTGTTGGGCTGTTTGGGCCGTTTGAGAAGTCTTGTCCCGGCCCTCCTCAGCCTTGTCCCTCATCGTTCCCATAGCTTGTCCAGTCTTCTCCTGGTATTACACAGACAAATCATCTTAGAGCTTATATAATGTGGTTTTACGTATACACATACACAAAAATATATTCTTATTACCTGGGCCTTGCCTCTGGTCTCACCAGCTTTGTAGCTCTGTTGGTTGGATGCCATTTCTTTCTTCAAATGTGTATCAAACGAAACTAGATAAGTTTTAAAAGCTTTTTTCGTAAAAGTATTTGTTGTTGTAGTAGAAACTGTGATTTGTCTCCCCAAACCATCGGGACATTTGTAGTGTGTCTTGGTCGGCGGAGAAGAAGACACGTATTAGCACATTGAAACGTGTATAGCTGCGTGGTGTGTTGAGGTTAAAAGAAAATTAAAAAAATAGGAGTTTAGGGGTGTTGTGCTTTACGTTGCAAGCGTTAGTATGCGGTTTCTCGGTCTTGTCCGTGTTGTCCTCTGAGGTTGCGACACCTCATGGTTAAGAGGAAGATGCTTGCTACGTGGCAACACCATAAGTATCGTCGTCGCATGTTATGAGATTGCTAATTTTCATTTTTTTATTGTATCATGGAAATCGGCCGTCGGTCGGTACATGTTCCGTGACGTATTAACTATCAACTAACATTTAGATTATCACGATTAAAATACTCTTTAAATTATTATCTTCACTTACAAGAGCCAAACTTGATCTCATATAAACCAAGCAACTTCGAGGTTATTAGCTTTAACTACTCACCTTCACATAAATAGTGTGACAATTAGCCAAGGAAATTTGCCTTGTGTGAATCATATGCAAATATTTAGATGATGTAATTAGTATTGTATAAATACTACTAATTAACATTTAACTATAGTCTATAGACACACTGAGACAACTATCACTGCTACACAAGTGTGACAAATTTAGATGTAACCAATATACATATACGATGTCAGACAAAAAAAGGGGATGAGTACTAAAAAGTGTATTTATCAAACACAAATGAACCCACTACCAAGCCTCGAGCAAATTTTAGTGGCCTCCTTGATCAATGGATCCACTTAAAAAGAATTACATTGATATTTCAAAATTTTCACCAATTGATATATTCTCTACTTTCACTTTGATTACTTGAAAACATTGATCCAAAACGTGTTATGGATTAAAACATATATAAGAACAAATGAACAATATGGCACTCTTTTGGAACAAACGCCATCGCAAAACCACCGAGTCATCCCAATTATAAGTTTGACGGTAATAATTAATCGTTGGTGGCCATCTATTTGTAAGAAAATTGTTTTTGTTTTTTCCTTTTTCAAATTGTATTGAACGAAACCTTTTACTATGTTTAAAAACATTTTTGAGCGTTTGAGACCGTAATAAAGGTTTTGTTATTTGTTATGCTTGCAGTTAAAAAAGCTAATTACTTAATCTTGTAAAATAATAAACATAAAAGTAAAATGAAACTATGAAAGAGGTGATGCATGGATGGGAGTCCCAAAGAGAATCGAATCAGCTCAGTTCCTTTTTTTTTGTTTGCCCACTTTACTCTTCTCCAAGAGAATGGACTCCAGATATTAGCAGTTTCCCTCTCTTTTTTATTTTGTTAATTATAATAGAAAATTTTAGTATATTTCGAAGATTGCCCATTTTTGTGCTTTGTTCTAGTTAATTTTAAAAATTTTATGGGAATAAACAGCGAGAGAAATAAAGGAAAATTAAAGTGAGAAATAAAGGAAAAGATGGTCAAAACGAAAACATCGAAGAATTATTCCGTCACCATCACCCAAATTTATCTTTATTGAAACTCTCTATTTTGCCTCATCCCTTTTGATTTTCCCTTTATCTTTTCTTTTCCCCTCTTTTTATGTTTTTTTGACCCATAATTATACTAGATTTTATTTTGTTCACTATCATATTTGTATGGTTCTCTCATATCTATTATTTATCCCATCGACGCATTTGTAATCATTTTGTTGGTTATACCCTTTTAAACTTAAATTATATGAACATCTTCTTTACAAAACTTGGGAATGATTTTTTTTCCCGGTATTATTAATGTATTGATATTAAAACTGATATCAACAATATATTATGAGAGGTCATATGTTAGCTCAATTTTGTTCATAAACATCTATTTTACTAATAACATGAACCAAAAATTTGTAAATGTAATCAATGAAAACAAAGAATGATAACGATAAAACGAAATTATATGATACATATTATAGAGAAATTTATGTTCTAACAAACTAAATATATTATCTTTATGCATATTTGACTGCAACCTATTTTTTAAAAATTATATACTTGAATAAAATTGGGAACCCATGTATCACTCTATAGTAAATGAAAAAGTCAGAACACAGTTTAAAAAATGTTAAAATACAATAAGATTTTGTTTTTACCACTTTCAACATATAAATCGACGTAAGAGCTTCAATTATATTCGTTATTAATCCACTTTCAATATTATATATTCAGAGTAGAACAAAGAAATAGGGCAAGCTAGAAGCATCGTTTAAATATGACAAATCCTAACACACCATGTTAAACTTATCAATATCCATCTTATTGATCATTCTTTAGTTTTAAAGGTTACAAAATTTTGTTACGTTGCCGCTAAGCAAAGGAGAATTTGTATTATATTTTTTGTAAAAAGAAAAGAAGAACAAAAGATAGTGAATATTCAAAATTCAAAAGTAGTATAAATTTTTATTCGTGTCTCGGATGTCGATTCCTTTGCCTCCTTAAAGTATAAATGAAAGAGACTTACCATAATATAATTATGAGATTAAGCTGCCTTTTCCTATATCAACCAAAAGCTTATACCACGTAGAAGATACCGAATCGATTCTCTATTCAAAGATATATCATCTTTATAGTTGTATATGTACACCTTTATCTAATTTCATTTAGAAATTTTGTTTACATTTTTTGTGTCCTAAGCGATCGATTTCCTAGCTAGGGTTTATTAATGCCTATTATTATTCACTCACAAAACGGTCTATACGTTAAGAAATATATGTATGTGTATGTATATTTAGGTGTGAAAATTTGAATTATCAGGCTTATAATGTTATATATATAACAACTTATCACAATGTAAAGTACTTTGTAATATTACCTTTACATTTAAAATAAGATCTAGAAACGAATATATAACGTCATAGATTAAATCTTGTAATTTCAGAATTAGTTGTAAAATAAAAGTATCTCTTCTTTTTCAACTTATTATATATAATACACATCAATATATTGATTTTTCGTTGTGATGAATCTCGTTACTTCTGTTAACATTAATGTGTTAATTTGTTTGTGATAGGTAAGCAAGGTCGCCTAGCCTAGCTATAGCCACTAGCTACTTGAATTAAATACGATCGTTCATTGGTAACTGAATGATGAGCTTCCTTGGTGTTGAAGCGTATAATAATCAACTAATAAAATATAGTTATGAATTACATTAGAGATAGAGGGTCGAAAAAGGTACGAGTCAAAGGACTTTTGTGTAGAGCTAGAGGTTAACAAGATCTCTTTCTTTTAGTTGTATGTGGGCTCCTAAGTTGTTTTGTTAGCTTCTTATTATGACTCTTAATTTGCTTAACATTACACTATGCTTTGACCCAAAATTCTAACCAAAGTACTTTAAATTTACAACTGTTATACAAAAACAAAGAAGTGATCAAGAAGATAAAAAGAACGACTGGTGACAAAAAACAAAACATGTCGAGTAAAAATCAAGTTGTGGCATCAACTGTTGAGTCTATCTTTGACTATATATAATTTTGCATAAAGGAAGATTAATTTGAAAAACCTATCAAAACATCCGTGTTTCAACAACATGCATTACGCATGTTTCATTCATGTGGTAAATTTTATATCCATATCTAGTATAACATATTTCTAATTTTAAATTTTTTTAATTCTTGAATATGAAGTAGTAGTCCATGTATTTGTGAGTAAGAGTAACATCATAATACAACAAAAGCTATGGCCAAAGTAATTATCTATGTTATAAATTAAATTAAACAAATATATATATATATCATAATACAAGAAGTACTCTAAGCTATGGCCAAAAATATTATAGGCTTGGGAATCTCAGCCGGAATTTTCACTTAGTTTATTTTAAATATTCTCGTTTTTTTTGTTGCTCTTCTTTTGCGAAAGTTTACAATATTGTGGTGAAGAAAACGAAAAAGTAATTATTATTATTTTTTTTCTTTATTTTTTTTCAAACGAGCCACCAGTTGTTCTTGTGTGTTCTATTTAAGCCCATCCTCTTCGCATCACTCTTTCAAAGCCTCGTGTCTTGATTTCTTTCACCAAACTCATATAATCACATATCTCTCCAAGTTCATCAAGGTCAGTCTCTAATTTATATTATTTTGTAACTATTTGATTATTTTAGGTATATTTTCAGAAATATATAGCCACAAGAAATTGACAAATAATTAATACAAGTAAGAAAAAATTGATCTTCAAAACTAGACTAAGTGCATATATCCAGTACTATACATATTTAAATTTGTTAACCACACACATCGTGTTTTTGTCCAAAGTTTTAACGTAAACAATAGTAAGATTTTTTGTTTTTCTTAGAAATATTTCTATTAATTTCTGTTAATCTTTTTAATGGAAATATCTAATAGAAAGATTCAAATTTCTATGCATGATGTTACAGAAAATAATATAAACACACACATACAAGAACTGAAGAATGAGCAGACCCGGAGATTGGAACTGCAGGTCATGCAGCCATCTCAACTTCCAGCGCCGTGACTCTTGCCAGCGATGCGGTGACTCTCGTTCCGGCCCCGGTGGAGTTGGTGGCTTAGACTTTGGTAATTTCGGTGGCAGAGCCATGTCTGCTTTCGGATTCACCACCGGCTCCGACGTTCGTCCCGGTGATTGGTACTGCACCGTGGGAAACTGCGGGACACACAACTTCGCCAGTCGCTCCACCTGCTTCAAATGCGGCACTTTCAAGGACGAGACCGGCGCTGGAGGCGGAGGTGGTGGCATCGGCGGTCCGGCCATGTTTGACGCCGACATTATGCGGTCTAGAGTCCCCGGTAACGGTGGTCGCTCTAGCTGGAAATCCGGCGACTGGATTTGCACTAGGTACCAAAATGAATATACTTGGTTGATATAACTCGATTTATGACTATAATATATAGTTTTTATACGTACCTATCTAAAATTTTGATTGATAAAGATTATAATTGAACTTGAAAACAGGATTGGTTGCAATGAGCATAACTTTGCAAGCAGAATGGAATGCTTCAGGTGCAATGCACCAAGGGACTTCAGCAACAGAACCTCTTTCTAAGTTATACAAACTGCTTTTGAAGTAGCCTTGTCTCCAATTTCTTAGGTAATTCAACTTTCAAATATTTATATATATTTCGTTACACAAATACTATTTCTGCCTATGATTAAAAATCTTTATATAATTATACTGATATGTTTGAATATGCTTGATTTTTAGGCACCGTTTCGATCAATGGAAAGGAGAAGCAGGAGCAAAAGAGAGAATTAAAAGATGATAATTTTGTTAGATGTTGCAATGAGAGCCAATATTGTAACTTTAGCTGTCGTGCTTTTGGATGTATTATCCATTTTTATTAAGATTTCTTTTCATTTTCTCCTTAATTCGTAATTTTTCTTTTGCAGTTTCTTTTTAAGAGTTTTATTATTCTAATCATTGTACGCTGCATGTCTTTCTTAAAAGAAGATTCTCTTCTCAATTTCATCGCTTTATACATGAGTTGCTACTTTCTTTTTGTTTTTGTTTCTTTGTTGTCCAGCCTTTTCACCGTATATTCTTATAGCTAGACTGTAATATACTTACTATCACTTTTTAGTAGACATAATTCTATCAACCTAGTGACCAGTGACTGCAATAATAATCAAATTTTTTACAAACACACCCCCAAAATTGTCTAACTTCCAAACTATCTGAATTTTAAAATGCTTAGGAGATAATAATATGGAGATTCTTAATCAACCTAAGAAATAAAAAATAATATTTGATGTTCTTGTCTGTATTTCCAAATGAATATGATCAATAATGCAAAAACAATTCTCTTTTAAAGAAAAATTGGAGCTGAGAGTAAGGGCCAATAATGGGCTTATATGGGCTATAAAGGCCCAAATGAAACAAAAGTTGAAGTTTCGTGCTTCGCTGTACAAAGACACCACTCTGGTTGTATCGAACGAGCGAAACCCAACCAACGACGAGCGTTCACCTCAAATATTTTGATTTGATCAAATCATCTCCACACTCGCCAAATCGTTGTGTCCTCGTTCATATCGTTATCGTATCAGCTCAAAAATCTCAATCTCTCTTCCTTACATTCTTCTGTTTCTCGAATCCTTGTCTCCCTCCATGGCTTCCTGTAAGTTTCTCTACCTGTCTCTTGTTGTCTTGCTTGTTCCAGTTTTCTTGGGATCGTACACTAAATTGGGTTTGTGTTTCCTCATTCAAATTTGAATGCTTTCGTAGTTTTCTGCTCTCATAGAATCATATTCATCGAAAGGTTGTAACTTTGGGGATTCTGTTTATTGAGTGATAGGAAAACTCAGAAAGGGACTTAACTTTGAACAATTAGGTTGATTTTGGTATAAATTAGAGATCTAAAGTTGAAGAATTTGTCTTCAGTATCTGTTTCAATGGAGATGAGATTCAAGTTACTTCATTTGATATTGAATTGCCAAGCTAATCTAATTGATGAGTTTGGCAGTGATAAGTTAATTTCATAATTTGTATCTCTTAATATGAATTACTCGACAACATTACTTAATCTTTCACTGTTGAGTATACGTGGAGATCGGTTAACGTGAGTTTATTCTAAGACATTATATTTTGAATTACTTAAAACTTTCTGGAGCTATCTTGGATTGAGTGTATAAGATTTGCTTATGCTCAATTTTAAAAAGTGAGGGATCATATTGAAGATAAGTGCTTATTTAGTCTTTCTTTTTGACTCTGTCTTGTTTTGGCTGATTTCCCATATTGAGACCTTGGCGTATGACGTATGTTACAGGTAGCCTAGGAGTTCCTAAAATTAAAATCTCGGCAGTAGACCTTAGTAGAGTAAGATCTGGAAGCTTACTGATACCATACAATCAAAGATCATTGCTTCGACAAAGGCCAGTGAAGTACTTGAGTCTGAAGACAACATTTGGATCTGTGAAAGCTGTCCAAGTGTCTACTGTCCCAACTGCAGAAACATCAGGTACACTTATCTCTATATGTTTTCTTAACTTGAATATGCTCATTTTTACCGATTTTACTATCGATATGTTTTGCACATCGAGTGTGTTCACATGTGGGCTGATGTGTTCCTAGAAAGTCTCTTTTAGTTTTCCTTTAATGCTTTCTGATTTATTCTTGTTATCAACAGCTACTATAGAAGTAAAAGATTCTAAAGAGATCAAGTCATCTCGATTAAACGCTCAGCTTGTTCCCAAGCCTTCTGAGGTGGGTTTTGATTTTCCATTTAATGTTAGAATGTCAATTTAAGAACTCTGGTTCTTCTCCCTTATTGTCAAATGGAAGAGAAGAAATGTGTTGTCTTGAGGATTAAGTGGAGAATTCACTTGTTGCCTGCACAATAAAACCATTTGAGTCTGTTTTTTTAATTGGATGCATTCAATATGATTTCTTTTTCGATCTTTTAGGTGGAAGCCCTTGTAACTGAAATATGCGATTCTTCATCAATTGCAGAGTTTGAACTGAAAGTAAGGCTCTACTCAATTGAATTGTTGTCATGTTATTGCTCTTTTGCAGAGTCATCTCAGCTAAGTTTTTGAATAGGATTCTTATCTAATAATTTCGGCCTCTTTCATTTGCACATTCTAATAGCTGGGGGGTTTCCGACTATATGTAGCAAGGAACATAGCTGACAATAGTAGTCTACAACCTCCGCCAACTCCTGCTGTGACTGCTTCAAATGCAACTACCGAGAGTCCTGAGTCGAATGGATCAGCTTCCTCTACTTCACTGGCTATCTCAAAACCAGCATCGTCAGCCGCTGATCAGGGTTTGATGATTCTCCAATCTCCAAAAGTAAGAGACCACACAACTCAAAGGCAAAATGTCATATACTCTGTTGGAAAATGCTATATTTTATAGTTTCAATCAGAAAGTTGATCCCAATCTAAATGGTGTGTAATATGTGCAGGTAGGGTTCTTCAGGAGATCCAAAACCATAAAGGGTAAACGCCTGCCTTCGTCTTGTAAAGAGGTATAACCAATCTTCTTGAACAGAAGAGAGTGTTTGATTTCATGGGGGAAACCACTGACTAATCTCTTATTTGCTCTTGTTTAATCTGACAGAAAGACCAAGTGAAAGAAGGTCAAATTCTGTGCTACATTGAACAACTCGGTGGCCAATTTCCAATCGAGGTTAGATAATATTCCATTTTAATTCCTGATTTAGTAATTACTATCACTTGCTTCAACCAACTCAGTTAAATTGCTTCTCTGTTTATCGATCAATCTTCTAGTCTGATGTTACCGGCGAGGTAGTCAAGATACTCCGAGAAGATGGAGGCAAGTCTCTCGTCTTCTTTAACCTTTCTTCGTTTTTCTTAAAACCTCGGTGTAATGATTTTTCTTATCGTTTTCTCATTCGGAACAGAGCCTGTAGGATACAATGATGCTCTCATCTCCATCCTTCCATCCTTCCCTGGGATCAAGAAGCTTCAGTAAAACCAAATTCGAGCTGGTTTTGAGTTATGACACTGTGCCTTGTGTATGCTTTTAGATAAAGAAACTTCATTCATATTTGTATTTGTCTTTTGCTTGTATGAAAGTTCTTCTTTAAGACTCTTTTATTCTGTATGCTTTTTCTTATATATAAAAACATTATGGTATTTTTTTTTAATCGTACATAGATGATTTATACACATACAATCCCAAGATTTTAACGATAGGTGATTCTAACAGTTAAAGATTTGGACATTGCTGTTATTTGACAGTTGATTATTCCTAACGTTGGAGAAGAAGCTGCTTTCGGAATCTTTGTATAAATGCCTCTGCTCTTTCGTTGATGTCACGTTCCTTCACCACTGGCTTCCTCGCCGGAAATTTCTCCACCGTCGCCGCTGCTCTCTTAGGCTGTTCTACGGCCCTCCTTGGCTCATAGGTTGATGATCTGTAACCAGAAAATATGAGATGAGAGAAACGTTGATTCATTTGGTGGTTCTTTATCAGTAATGCTTAGTTCTTGCTGTCTTCTTTTAGTACTCAAATGATCATTTGTGTGAACATATATATAGATAAAAACATGCGTATATTATTTGTAATGTAGTATCATGTATGGTTAAAGATGTGGCTCTAGATACATTGAACTTTTGATAGAATAAGCTTTTTTGGATTAAGATAAACATTAGTTTATAGTGCTAAATCATTAGATACGCATATGTTTGTGTATTTCTTTTTGAAAATTCCTACTATTGCATCTTGATTTTTTTTTGTTAAAAAACTTGCAAAGAATTTTCAGGTTTTTATTTTCCTCATTTTCCTGAAGATTATCCTACTTTCGACTATTAAACATTCCGATAATATATTCTGACTACATATTTATTCATATAATATTTTCTTTCACGAATTAGTGCATATTATAAGATATATTAGTATATAGTGAAATCTGAGTCGATGATTTGAAGTTTCGAGAAAATACAAAAGACAGATAAAGTATGTGCCGTGATGAAGACAAGACAACCATAATATTAATCATAGGAAGGAATACAATTATTGAAGTATGGCCTAAATTTGTGCCTAACTCTCACTTTAATTGGCTAAGCAAATCATCCTTCAGGAGATTTTGTTTTTATCCTTAGATATTTGAGATCAATAATTACGGAAAAAGGATATTAATCCATGCGCCGCATAATTTAAAGAGATGACATCATCTATATTTAACGAGAATCAAACTTTCTTTTAGTTAAAAATGAAATACAAAACCAATAAGTAACCATCAAAACATCGCAAGCTTCACCAAATTCTTCAAACTCTAACCCGTGGCGTAAATAATACAATAACTCTCAAATAGAATACACAAATAGACTAAATGATTAATCTCCCTAATCAAAATCTACGCAACTATCTTTAAGCTCTCCATGCACAACACGGTTCCTACAAGGAAAAAAAGAAATGACAAACGAGTTTGTAAGAAAAATATATACAAATTTGTCTGATGAACAATTAATGGACTAGGTATAATCTGAATATCAGAAAAGCTAGTAATTTTAAAACATGCCAAAGTATTACCTCGATCGAGTGTACATATTAGTTCCTGTCTAGTAACTTGAGAACTGTTACACAATTAAATAAAACCTTAGTAATAATATATATGAAATGAAGCCTGTGTAGTAATAAACTAATAATATATCTATATATTAAAAAGTTTATAGAATTGGACCTGAGAAATTAGGAGGAGAGGTACTCAAGATGTACAAAGCGTCACGCCATTCCTGAGGTGTTTTCTTAGAGGCCATGGCTCGGCCAATTGTGACCAGAGCCAGCGGGAGGCCATCACACTTGGCTGCAACCTCTTGAGCAACTTTGGTTATGTCCGGGTGGCTCTTCACTATCTCTTCTCCAGCATTCATCTTAAACAAGTCCCAAGCTCTCTCCCATGGCAGCTTCTCCATTTTGATCTTAGTTTGTGCTCCCATTTCTTGACAAACCTCGTCCGAACAGGTTGTGAACACGATCTTAGACCTGTTCAGTCCATCCGGAGGCGGCACACCAGCTTTCACTATTATCAAAATTCAAATCCCTAAGAATTAGGACCAAGGGTAACACAAGAAGACTTGAGTCGCAAGTCATATATAACGCAGGATTCTTGAATCACAAGTAATTATTTGTTACCTAGATCGACTTTCTCCCAAACGTCATCGAGGAATAAAGCGAATCGTCTCTTGCTAAGTATCTCGAAGATCTTACCGGCTTTCTCTTCCTCTGTCTTGCTCATCCACGACCTATCAAGAAACCCTATCTTCTCTCGGATCGTGTCCTGAATCTTTTCAAGATTCACATTCTTGGACACAAACACCCAAATCACAAAGTCAAACCCATTTAACTTGTGCTGAAGCAACCTGTTGTTTACCTGAGTCAACACCGTCGTCTTCCCAACACCTTCCACGCCGTACAACCCAATAATCCCGGTGTTATCCACCGTCATACACCTCCACACTAGCCCGGAAACCGCCTCCAACCCAACCGTCTGATCATCTCTATCAACATTCGAAATCATCATCGATCCACTACCAATGCCACTATTCTCAACCACCACATCGAATGTTCCTCTGCTCTTTATCTCCTGAACCTCTTTCAGCTTCTTGCAAAGCTTCTTGTCCAGCTTGTGAAAACTCATCATGCTCGATCCATTAGAAGAAGAGGAAGACATCAACGTTATCAACATTTCTTCTGCTTCTTTGATCGCTACATCGGCTTGTCTAAGCCAGACTTGGACTTTCTCGAGCCGCTTCAGCTTCTGTTGGTCTTCATACATTTTGACCCTTTTCATCACAATGTTGCGTAAATCTTTGAGCTCCTCTGTAGCGGTTTTCAGCTTCTTCACGTTATCGTTCTCTTTTCCGACGTAGATGCATCGTGTCACCATACTCTTGAAATCTTTCCCCATCCTTACAAAGTTACTTAGTTACAATCTAATTTTCTTTAATTCAAAGAAGTAATCACTCAATGAACATATAAGTTATAACCATATAAGTATATAGAAGATCGTGTTAGCCATGGCTTGTACTGACCCGCACGTTGTGTTTTCTTTATTTATTCAAGTGTTAGTCGTTGGAGGACCTCAAGATTTATTTATCCTATTTTATTCGATCGTGTGATTAATATTTAGATGAATTGACCAGCTACTTTGACAATAATATGCATTAGTATACTGATTTCTCTTTATTAAACCAAAATAATTCGTTGATTGTCTCGTGTTATGGTTATCATGTCATAGACATACAATGATGCATACAAATTTAATGGGGAAATGCAAAATATGAGAATCTTGTTTTATAATCTAGTATATGGCTCTAGCTAGTAGAGTTTTTCAACTTTTTTCCTCAAGATAACGATCATTGGTCTGAATGTCACAAACTAACCAGTGTACATGTAGTCTTGAAAATTAGAGTATCATACTATGCAATCTCATGATCAACTTCCAGTTAACAACAACCAACATTGTCTGATGGAGATGGGAGGTTTTACATTGGTTTATACAAAGTTGTGTTTTCTAAGCCTCATTTGCTAAACCATGAAGATGTCACAAGAATGCATGGAAATACAAAAGCTGCCTTGATAGAATGGTATAAATGGATGTATAAAACTCTGTTCTTGAGAAGAAAAGCATTTGCAGAGGTAAGTGCTCATAGAACTGAAGAGAAAGTAAGCTCTTTAGGAGGTTCATAAGAATGATTTTGAAACTGGCAGAGGATCTGCATTGCCCTGACTGCTTCTGTGAATTCAAACTGTAATCTTTTAACACAAGTTATTGTTTATTTTCATTAAAAGCGTCATATTTCAATCGTTTTTTTAAAGTTCAGCCGCTCTTTTAGAATTTAACAAATTAGTATGTCCCTTCAGAGCTTAGACCATTCACGAATTTCACTTCCCTAAAACTATTCGAAAAAATCATAAACAACACTGCGAAAGAAGAAATTGTCACAAAACGTAGCTGATTTAAAGATAAAAGTGTCTATAATTATAAGTTGAGGTTTATATGATTCTACAGTTTCAAAGATGATGGCTACAAAGATGATGACCCGAGCGTTGCAGAAGCTACCTCCTTACCAACGACCAGCTTGTTATGTAGTCTTAGTCTTTCGATGTTATAACGAGCAAACCCAATGCACCAATGAGTATATACTAAAAGAAGAGAAGATGAACAAAAATCTTCTGGTGAGTACATATATCTCAAGTCAAAAACCATGACATAAATTGCAGGCCGTGTTAGAAGATTGTACCTTGATGATAGGCTTTTCTGTCATGATAATAGTAACCCATCCAACATAAGGCAAGAATCTGAAAAGAGATCAAAAGGGAACAATTTACGGCTCTTGAACATTTCGCACCAGTTTCAAGGAGATCACAGGGGCACAAAAGCTTGTTGAATTAGAGTGTTTACCCAACAGCTCTGCCCATGATATGATGCCTGTGAAGCCAAAGCTGTCCTTCAGCATAGAGACCAATGTCATCAATGTCATTGTTGTCACCTGGAAAATGTTAAGTTGTGTCAGGAATTGGTTACTATAAAGGGTTATTCATTCATACCAACAAAAACTTAGCACCTTTTGTTAGAACATCAACTGCTTTAGTATCTCCTCTCTCATGAACCTGTGATGTGTTAAAACAACAAACAAGCGAGTAAGCAATCAAGTGTAAGTATCCTGAACCTCTGATGTCCAGAGATGAGAAAAAGTACGAGAAACATTACTTTGATTGCTCGATGAACAATGGGAATTTCACGACCCTGAAAAACGAAAGCATCAAGACAAATTAAACCACGAGAATCGAAGAAAGATAGTGAATTGATGGAACAGGACAAGAGATACACTAACATCAACACTGAACACAACAATCTCGCCTGCTCGAATAGGCTCATCAGTCATCCGCAAGAACAATATATCTCCCTGTGTCACATTAGCCTCAAAATCAATAACCAACAACCACATAATCAAATGCAATGAGTAAAACATAATGTGACTTACTCTCTGAAAGCCAGGTTCCATACTTTCAGAGAGAACAACAACCACTGGTGATTCACTGCCAGTGACACATATCAATGCCTTCCAAATTATCAATGCAGATGTAACGATCATACCTAAACCCAAAAACAAAACCAAACCCATTATATACATATTAAGCTTCTCAAGATGTGACATTTGGTGAGATTTAGATACCAATTTCTCGAAATCTAAAACGCAAATGAGAGTAAAATCAATTGATATCGAAACGAACCGAGAGTGATAGCCTGAGTGAGAACTTGACGGATCTTGATAGATTTGATGGAATCTACAGTTTCTCCGATGAAACCCATGATTGATTCTTCCTTCGATTTCGTGTTTTTCCCAGCGAAAGTGATAGGATCAGATCCCTTTGACCCTTCTCCTTCAAACGCGTTTCAGTGGAGAAGAGAATGAAACACAGATTTGATTTGATTCACGAGCGTTTCTGCAAATCGGTTTAAATATCGAAATGTCGGTTTACTACTGTTAGTTAAACCGGTTTAAATATTAATGAATATGTTTGAATTTAAACCTTTGACTATATCTTTATTACGGAAATACCACCATTTATGGCTATAAATAGCAATAGATTTGATTTTGATATATGTGAAATTTTGGGGTTTTGTTATAAATGGTAAGAAAATCAAGTAAATGAAAAAATAATCTCATTGAAAAAAATAGGCTGTTGAGAATAAAAACAAGGGTTTCATTTTTTTTCTTTGATAATTGGTTAATTAAACCATTCAGAAAATAGTTCTCCTGTTTGTAACATAGCGGAGTTTGAATCCATGTGGATGTGGTGACACTTATAAAAACAATTAGATTACAAATTTTACTCGCATAATATATGTAACCTATCTAGCTAAAATATATGTAACCAAAGAGATAAATGAAACTAATATGGCAATATTGTAAACTCTAAGTTGTTTCCCTCTGCTTTGAAAAACCCATATTGGATCTTGCATCGGTTGTGTTGTTGTTCTTGGTTGCACTGATTGTGCCGACATGCAAGTTTGTTCCAGCAATTGCGCCGATGAAAACATATCTGTGGAAAGTTCTAAACATTCTAGACCTGGTACAGCAATTGTAGACGCACCTCTCACGTTTAAACACTGTCCTTGTGCGACTTGTCCTGATCCTGATGATGCCGTTTCTATTTTCATGTCTCTCAAGAAAATCTCTGTGCATGGAACTCTCTCGCTGCATCGGAAGTCAACACCGTACTCTGACTTTGACGTCCCAATGAAATTACTAAACACCACTTTGCTCACTTCCACTGCCGACGACTACAAAACCGAACAAAAAAACTTAAATTTTGTTATTAAAAACAGTCTTATGATCAAAGTAAATTTGAGATACGTACCTTACGATCTTTGGCATTATCGGAATCGCCACCGTTATAGAACTGATCGATTATGATTGGATTTTCAACATTGTCTAGAGTAATTCCATTGAAAGTAATCATTCTCGCGTAACCCGATCCGCCCTATGTATATATAACCAGAACTTATTTAAAAGAACAAGAAAAAGAAACACATGTAAGGTGACTGAAACATGAGAGTTTAATAAGAAAATTCAAAAGTACCTGCCAAGTTTTGATCCGAGCTCCATTCATAGTTCCTCTAAAGTTACAGTTTTGGACACATACATTCTCCACTGTAGCTGTCTCTCCATCTTTTCCCAAGCTTCCTATGCTATACATTTTACAATATACATGGTTTATCTATATATATGTAAAACATAGATAACATTTTGTAGTACATTTTTAATTTGGTTAACCTTATCCCATGGCCTGGTCCGCAATCTATACCGGAAATGTGGATGTTAGACGTCCCCGAATTAATCGCAATGCAATCATCACCTGTCAATGATGATAATCAGTAAATTCCAAATGACATTATTTGGATAGGACATTTGGTGGACCGTCTATTTTGACATGTAAAGATTGCATTCATACATCAAACCCGTTCCAAAACTTGCTTTTGTTTTTCAATAATGTATATAAATTGAGCCAATACTAACTGTATTTGTAAATTTGCCAAGAGTCTCCAAAAATCGAGTTTATTCATACCGGTTGCGATGATGCAATCCTGGATGACAACGTTGGATGAAGCCCCTACGTCGATTCCATCGGTGTTAGGACTTGATTCAGGTGCATTTATTCGTAGGCTTGAGATGGTCACATAGTTGCACTCGCTTATGTGAATGTGAGCCATTGGACTATCTAAATGCGTTAACCCACTCAATCTAAGGTTGTTGCAGCTCCTGAACTTCAATGCCTAATCTCATAAATCATAATTATCTTGTTTTTAATTTAGCTAAAACTGCATACAAAACGAATCAATGTTTTGGGAAAACAAACAGCTAACGTGATACTCACGGTAGGTCTAGAGCCTTTGTGTTCCCACCAGCTCGAACCCTGGCCGTTAATTTCACCGTCACCTTCAATCACAAGTCCTTCAATGTCTGTAAAAAGAATCCATTGATCTTTGTCCCCTTTCCAATTTCCTTTACTCGGTGCAACCAGCTTGCCTAACATCTTCAATTAAATTACAAACTAGTAATTACTTACTTCAAAATATTCGTCATTAATATCCAAGGAAAAAAAAAACAGGGGAAAAACAGAGTACCTGAACAAAAACAGGGGTGGATTTGCAAGACCCTTGAAACTTCAGGGGCTGTAACATAAATGTCATCCCTGCCGGAACGACAAACTGCCCATCTCCTGTTCCGCTACACACAGCTTCCCAAGCTTTCAAGAACGCCTTTTGTTTTTTTAATTCCAGGAAAAAACTTTGATATTTTAGGAACTTTTTCGGATTATAATGGACAAATGACAACTACAGAACTTAGTTTTTACCTGTGAATCGTCTGTAACTCCATCTCCAACCGCTCCGAATTGAGTAACATCCAATGCATTCGAAGATGTGAAGATTTGAAGAAAGAACAGTGAGAAATTCAAGAACCAAGTCTTCTTCTTCATATATTTTGAAGAAAAAGCGTTAAAATCATGAATGAATATGTTTACGACTAAAGAAAAAATGTTGTTGAAGCGAAGGCTTTACTACACTAGCTACTATATTATACTACTTACATAAGATACATATGTACATAGAAAAGAAGATGCTAAAGGACTTTACCATGTTCAGCGGATATTTGTGGGACAGGGGAAGACAATGTGAAGAAAATGGATACACGAATATACAATTTCTTAACAAAATAATGATGTAGTAACTATCAAATCTCATATTTATTACCAGTGCCCATGAGGCGTCAGAGTGGGCACTGTATTAATTAAAAATAAAAAAAGGTTCTCCTAAAAGTACGTAGCATTGTATTATCTGTTACAATATTAAATAAATGTGTCTTCATGTTTTTTGGTTCCATTTTTTAAAGATGTTTTTTGGTTCCATTTCCCTTAACTTCGTTTGATTTTCAAGGAAATGTCAAATATCTGCAATTATATAACATAGGTAAAAAAAGAGAGGTTATAATCAGCTGTACATTAAACACATAGTGTATATGCCGCGATTTATATGATAGTCTCCGTCCACTCAACAAAAACTTAAATCTACAAAATAATCTGAATTGATATTTTGAATGCATATTAAAAAGGTGTTATTTGAGATATCATTTTTGAATCCTACTTGAGAGAAGTGGTCCACGGATTTGATTACATGATACTCGAGTGTGACATGTTCAATCCTAGCAAAAAGATATCATGCTAAATTTGTCTTCTTTTGACAAAAGTTTATTGGTTTTCAGTCCTAGAAACTTGTAAATTATGTAAGCGAGTGACAAAGTTTATTGGTTTTCAGACCTAGAGAGCAGTGAATGACAAAGTTTATTGGTTTGCAGACCTAGAACTTGTGAACGGGCAGCGAATAAAGTAGCTCATATCATTACGCTTTCCCGATTCTAGTTCCTTGGTTTTATATGACGACGGTTATCTGTTGTGATTGATAAACCGGATCGTATAACTAATTAGTAATTCCTTTCAAACTTTTAGTTTGAAGAAGATGTTGAGCCAAAAAACATTTATATAATCTATCCGAAGAAACTTGTGTTTGCTTCTTAGGCCATCTTCAACGGTAAAATTAGGTGGATTATCTTAAAATATTGTTTTTTAATTATTATCATATAATATTATTATTTACTTAAATAATTATTCTGAAAATAATAATTTAACCTATTAAAATGTAACCTATTATTTACTTTTCTCTCTCTCCTACTTTATTATTATTTTATATTTTTTAGTTAGTGAAAAACCATACTAGAGACTACTGATGGAGATGTTCTTATCTTTTCTGTCTATTTTTGACTTTCATGATTCGCTTTTAGTTTCTTTTCTTCGGCTTCGCTTTTGGGTTTTCTATTTTAGCTTTTTTCTTTTTGCTTATAAGAAAAAAAAAAAAACTAATTATGTACTTATTGTAGTTTAATTATAGTAATATTCTTTTGATTTTTTTTCTTTTTTTTCCTACTAAACAGTTAAAGATTCACGTACTACTTATCAAATTCAGTTCAGACAGTCGGACAATATCAATAGGTGCACCTAAATTTCATTCCAAGTTTTACCCTACCACAAAAAAAAAAAATCATTCCAAGATACAGGCCTAAATACGTGTACAGAATGTTAAATCACCAGGCCCAATTATGGCCCATATTCAAATATCAATAGCACCTAAATTTCTAGTTTCTACGTCCCTTCTTCATTTTTTCCTTGGGTCAACTAAAATTCAAAAGTCCTATTTTCTAAAATAAGCTAATATAGAAGCAAAACAAAGGAATTGGGTTATTTTAAGTCCAGATTTTTCAGACAAGTCACCGGTGAGCGGTGGCTGCGTATCAGAAACCTTGCCGTGAGCATTGCTAAATAATAAACATAGATAGGGGAATAAGCTCCAAAATAAGCTCCCTTGTATCCTACCATTGTGTTACAATTTAGCATTACGCCGAGTTGCCAATACTGTCTTAATTTTCCCTTTGATCCCCATATATGAGACACCTCTGATCTGTTCTTCACCGCATTTTTATGATTGACGGTTTTGCTGATGGTTAGTACATTAGAACTTATTAGATACCAGAGAATGCAAATACATTGTATAATCCCCATGTGGCCACGTTCCGTTTATGAGGAGTAATATTTTATACAACTATCACATTCTTCTTTACCCAAAAAAAACGAAAAAAAAAACTACCCAATCTTATAGCGAAGATGTGTGAGATCCAATGATGAAGCAATTAAATTATTGCTAGTGAATTCATGTCATTATGCGAACACGTACTACTTGAGAAAAGTACACCATATAGTTTTCTTGTGATGGACGGTGAGGATTCAGCTTGGGAAACGATGTCGTAACGTTTGGATGCAGAACGTCGGGCGCACGATTTGGATATCTCTTTTTTTTTTTTGTCTCCCCTATCCTCAAGTCAGGGATTTTATTACAACTTTGAATATTTATTTCCTTTTTTTATGTCGGCCTTCTTAAAACTTTTCAAGATTTTCAATTAGTCACTAAACTTTCCATTTTATCTTTTTCACTCTATTATATAATTTTAGATGTAACGTAAAATATTACTATTAGGATGTGAGATAACATAATCCAACCACAATTATATCGTTATCTAGTAACATTAACTATATATTATAAGTTATAAATTGAAAGGAATCTCTTGAGAGTAACTATTTAGGGCCTAATTGTGAAACTAAAAACGTGTAGGGCTGAAACTAATAACAATTCGTACGTTGGGTCACTATTAAATCATCAAAGATCTGTAGAAAATAATGAAAAAGTGGCCCCACACGCTCCAATTAAATTACAGCAGCTCCACAAAGTAGCTCTTAAAGAGCTTCCATCACGGACCAGATCCCGAATTCTTCTTCTGACCACCGAACGATTGAGTTTCTCCGATCAGATCTCAGTTTCTGGGAATAATTCGAAGTTAGTATTTCTCTACTTCATCTCTATGAATCTCATTCATTTTATCTTTATGTTTCTCTTTACTTGTTTTGCGATTAAAACTCGTTTGATCATTTAGGTGGTTCTTTGTTTTGTGAGATAAGTGGAACTCGCTGACTTTTTTTTTTTTCTTTTTGGATAATCAACGATCGGGTTCATTTGCTATTGTCCTCTAGTGTTACACTGATACGATCTTTAGTTTTGAGTTAGATCAGTGACTTTAGTTTCACTATTCAACTAGTGTTCCTTGTTTTTAGGACAATACTGCGAAAATTTAGCTGCTCTAAAATTTTGATACCAGATCTTTGAGATTCGTAGATCTCGCTTTTCTTTTTTTTTAGTTTTTTCAGAAACTAATATTGTGTTCTGGTCAATTCTTATTGCTAAAGGTGAAAAAATGGCGCAGCATCTGTTGCACGGGACTTTACATGCTACCATCTATGAAGTTGATGCCCTCCATGGTGGTGGTGTTAGGCAAGGCTTCCTTGGCAAGGTATAATAAGATCCATTGTTATTGCATCATTTTTGCGCCAATCCTGACGTCTTATTTTGTAGTTCAAATTAGTCTGTGGACTAATACACAGTTTGATCTTTATTTTTCTGATGAAACTTTCAGATTCTGGCAAATGTAGAAGAGACGATTGGTGTTGGTAAAGGAGAAACACAGTTGTATGCGACGATTGATCTGCAAAAAGCTAGAGTTGGGAGAACCAGGAAGATCAAAAATGAACCTAAGAACCCAAAGTGGTATGAGTCGTTTCATATTTACTGTGCTCACTTGGCTTCTGATATCATCTTCACTGTTAAAGATGATAATCCCATTGGAGCTACCCTTATCGGAAGAGCTTACATTCCTGTTGATCAAGTCATTAACGGCGAGGAAGTGGATCAGTGGGTTGAGATCTTGGATAATGACAGAAACCCTATTCAGGGAGGATCAAAGATTCATGTCAAGCTTCAATATTTCCATGTTGAGGAGGATCGTAACTGGAACATGGGTATCAAAAGTGCCAAGTTCCCTGGAGTGCCATACACATTCTTCTCGCAGAGACAAGGCTGCAAAGTTTCTCTGTACCAAGATGCTCATATTCCAGACAACTTTGTCCCTAGAATTCCTCTCGCTGGAGGGAAGAACTATGAGCCTCAAAGATGTTGGGAGGATATTTTTGATGCTATTAGCAATGCAAAACACTTGATCTACATTACTGGTTGGTCTGTTTACGCTGAGATTGCTTTAGTGAGGGACTCGAGGAGGCCTAAGCCTGGAGGTGATGTGACCATTGGTGAGCTACTCAAGAAGAAGGCTAGTGAAGGTGTCAGGGTTCTTTTGCTTGTTTGGGATGACAGAACTTCTGTTGATGTGCTGAAGAAAGATGGGCTCATGGCTACTCATGATGAAGAGACCGAGAATTTCTTCAGGGGAAGTGATGTCCATTGTATTCTGTGCCCTCGTAACCCGGATGACGGTGGTAGCATAGTCCAAAGTTTGCAGATCTCTACTATGTTCACGCATCATCAGAAAATCGTTGTTGTGGACAGCGAGATGCCAAGCAGAGGAGGATCAGAAATGAGGAGAATTGTGAGTTTTGTTGGCGGTATTGATCTTTGTGATGGAAGATACGACACTCCGTTCCACTCCTTGTTCAGGACATTGGACACAGTCCACCATGATGACTTCCATCAACCTAACTTCACTGGTGCTGCTATCACTAAAGGTGGTCCAAGGGAGCCTTGGCATGACATTCACTCCCGTCTTGAAGGTCCAATTGCTTGGGATGTCATGTACAACTTCGAGCAGAGATGGAGCAAGCAGGGTGGTAAAGACATTCTGGTTAAGTTGAGAGATCTTAGTGATATTATTATCACCCCTTCTCCTGTTATGTTCCAAGAGGACCACGATGTGTGGAATGTCCAATTGTTTAGGTCCATTGATGGAGGAGCTGCTGCTGGGTTTCCCGAGTCGCCTGAAGCTGCTGCGGAAGCCGGGCTTGTAAGTGGGAAAGATAACATCATTGATAGGAGTATCCAAGATGCTTACATTCATGCAATCAGACGTGCTAAGGATTTCATCTACGTTGAAAACCAGTACTTCCTTGGGAGTTCTTTTGCTTGGGCAGCCGATGGTATTACTCCTGAGGACATCAATGCCCTGCACTTAATCCCAAAAGAGTTGTCGCTGAAGATAGTTAGCAAGATTGAGAAAGGAGAGAAGTTCAGGGTCTATGTTGTGGTTCCAATGTGGCCAGAAGGTCTCCCAGAGAGTGGATCAGTGCAAGCTATATTAGACTGGCAGAGGAGGACCATGGAGATGATGTACAAGGATGTGATTCAGGCTCTCAGGGCCCAGGGTCTTGAGGAAGATCCAAGAAACTATCTGACATTCTTCTGTCTTGGAAACCGTGAGGTCAAGAAAGATGGAGAGTATGAGCCTGCTGAGAAACCAGACCCCGACACTGATTACATGAGGGCGCAAGAAGCACGCCGTTTCATGATTTACGTCCACACCAAAATGATGATCGGTAAGTTCACATTTCAACGGAAAAAAACTTGAGAAGTATACATAAATGTTGTGCCTGATTCATTTGATGAAATCCATTTTGCAGTTGACGATGAATACATTATCATTGGGTCTGCTAACATCAACCAGAGGTCAATGGACGGTGCAAGAGACTCTGAGATAGCAATGGGAGGTTATCAACCACATCACTTGTCCCATAGACAACCAGCTCGTGGCCAGATCCATGGGTTTCGTATGTCACTCTGGTACGAACACCTGGGAATGCTCGATGAAACCTTCCTCGATCCATCAAGCTTGGAATGCATTGAGAAAGTTAACCGCATTTCTGACAAGTATTGGGACTTTTACTCAAGTGAGTCACTCGAACATGACCTTCCTGGTCACTTGCTCCGCTACCCGATCGGTGTAGCCAGCGAAGGCGACATCACTGAGCTTCCAGGATTTGAATTCTTCCCGGACACAAAGGCCCGTATCCTCGGCACCAAATCAGACTACCTGCCTCCAATCCTTACAACCTAATCTCACTAAGCATGTCAAGTAATGATCTCTCTCTCCCTCTCTGCTTTGCTGCTGTTGTAGCTTTGAATAAAACTTGAGTGTCTACCTTTAGAATTAAGAAGTCAAATGGTTGTTATGATGATGCACTTCTTTACCCCTTTGGTTTTTATATTCGTACAATGACGTGGTGAGAGAATGTAGCTTTGTGATCTTGTTTTGTTGTTGTTATGTACCTTTGGACTTATGAATCTTATATCTGATCCTTTTCTTTTTATTTAGTGTGTTTCACATCAAAGTTTAAACAAAAATAGCAATGAACTAGGTAAAACATACTTCATTAGAAAAGTGAAAGTGACAATCTAGAGATAAAGCATGAAACTAGGGTTCATATAGCACAAAACTAATACAAAAGGGGTTTTAAAGTTTTAAGCCGGAAACAGGGCACGACACACCGGACAAATCCCACTGTTCCTAAGCCATTCCTCTCCACAAGTACGATGAAACACATGCGAACACGGCATTCGACCCGCTTCCACATCTGACCCAACTCGGATATTATCCATGCATATCACACAATAGCCTTCATTCTCAACAACAAGCGTCTCCAAGTGCATCTCCACCGCCTCATCGTTCGCTGGAGCAACCGCAAGTTGCACTTGCACATCTACGTGATCATCTTCACCGGGAAACCTCGAGACAGTAACACCTATCTTTACTTGTACCCTCTCCACGTCTTTCGCACCATCTTTCTTCAAATCCTTAATCTCATCAGCAAGAGTGTTAACAATAGCAGAATAAGGAGGGACTTGGAGCGAATCTAGAATGTGATAGACGATGGCTAGTGAATGATCACCGTCTCCACCAAACAACCAATCTCGATCAAACTCGTGTGTTTGCTCAAGGGTTAGAGTTTGAAGATTGTCAAAATCGGGAAAATCTTCTTCTTCTTCAACGTCATCATCTTCTTCTTCGGCACGAGTGTAATGCACTTTGAAATCGAAAAACAATTTTTGGCTCTTTCGTAGTTCTCCGTCGTAGTCGTTGTAGATCCGCTTGACATCGATCACGTTGTCTACGTTATCGTTTACATAGAAAGCCATGATTTTGTTGGAAGAAGATGGGTTTGATTATTTGCTGTGGGTTTAGGGTTCTAATATAGAGAGATTAGAGAAAGATGAGGCAATTTTGAGTTAACGGCAAAAACCTGAAAAAAGGAAAGTTTGCTTTTGCTTTTATCTTGCTGAGAGGAAGAGAGATCAGATGATCAAAGAAGGAGATCGCTAAAGTTTCGTAACAAGGCTGAGCCAAACACTCGTGTTATATATCCCACTCCTCAATTTCCGTTTAACTTGGGAAATTTTCCTTTTAATAAAAAATACCGAATATTATTTATAATATGAAAGTAAATAAAGTATTAACCAATAATATTTTTTGAGGATATTTAATAATAACTACTTTCCTTATTTCCCTATTTTACAAAAATACTCAGGTGGATTCCGAATCAAGGTCCCGATATCTCAGATCTTTTTGTAAATATCATTTCGTAGAAGTTGTGGCCATCGACGATCCTCATTGTTCTTCTTTACTCTCGAGATCTTCTTTGCTCAAACCTTTTATCGTGGACGTCTAGAACTGATGGAGCCGCATGAAGGTTCCTTTCTATGATACCAATTATTATTTCATAAGTTTCATAAATCGCCCACCAGATGTTCGATGATATTCCCCACCCAAATATAATTACCTTGAAAACTTTGTTTCTTAATGATTTACAGATGTGAAGGATAATTTGGCCAAAGAGCTTTATGGAGAAAGTGTACAGCTTTCGAAGCATGGTGAGGACTCTTTGCCCTTCATATATTATGCAATTGACAAAGTTTTTACTTTTCTGATGAAAACTCTTACAAATTTGTTCTCATAGTTTAGCTGAGGTCTTGTGTTTAGGCTTAGAGCTTGTATTTCTAAGGTTTTGGATTCCCACATCTCTCTGATAAGAATCATATTCTTGGTTTAGGTAATAATAATCATGTTCTTTAGAATTTAGATGATCCCTTTTACGGAAGTTCAGATGAAGAAGACTATAGTGAAGCTCGCGTGTTGGGCAATGAGAATAAGCAGAGACGTGTGAAATTCCACTCGGTATTCTTTCTTACTTGATCATTCTCTCATCTCTGTGTCTAAAATGCTTTTTTTAATGGTAAATTGAAATCGTAGGCTGGATATCGTGATGGGATTGTTGCCGGGAAAGAAGCTATTGCGCAGGAAGGTTATAACTTTGGCTATAAGGAATCAGTTCTTAATGGTTACCAGTTTGGTCTTGTTAGAGGTGTTTCCAGGTAATTACAAGTCTGTTGCGATGTGTTACATATCCGATGAAGCTTATCGAGTAGTAAGTTATACATTTTCTGTTTTTGACTCTTTTTGAAGTGCGTTGGCTTTCCTCCCGGATGAGCTTAGAGAAAAGCTTATCGATAAACAAGAAACTAGAGAGAAGTTTCAGAAATTACACAGTTCTGTGCATGCTCTTTCGACGGAAGTCGCAATGAAGCGGTTCTATGAAACTTTGACTACGAAGCAAGGGGAAGAGAAGAGTGGAGAAGAAGGGCCCGACTCTTGTTCTGATTCAGGTTCTGGTTCAGGTGTTAATGTCACAACCGACTTAGGAAGCTATGTTACTGAGCTAAGTTCTCTTCTTGACAAATCTCCAACGATTGAAGTTAAATTTGACACATAGAGGAGGTTTGTTCCGTAGACGTTATTGACAAGCAAAAGCAAGATTAGCGTCCAGTTTCCAAAAACTGTTTGTAAGCTCGGTTCTGCCTCAGCGAGTAGCGACGGCTAAATCATGCTTTCTGCCTCGGCAATTTCATTCAACCTTCTCTACCAATTGTAGCCGTACTCGCCAAGCTAAGAAAATTTACTCTGTTAATTTGGGTTGACAAACCAACAAAGTACTCTGTCAGCAAAATTATGGCTAGTTATTTCTTAATGTTATAAAATGGACTAACCAATAAAGATTTTTAATTAAAATAAATTGTGACAAAGACATTCCATATATGCAAAACTTATCTCGATGCAATGCATAGATATTCCTGAGTACCCAAATTAACATTGTTAGCGATGGACGTACCCTTAGTATTGTAGAGTGTAGACTAATCGGTGCTCATTAAACGAAACTCAAAAAAGTTGTAGAGGCTATGGCAAGTAGTTTCGTAGCCACATACGTGTACAGACTTCTTCTCGAGTAGTTCTTTCTAAATACGTAAATTTTTGGCTGTGAAAACTGTTCGAATGTTATTGGTTAAAATGTTAAAGACTTTGGCAAGTTTCGGGTTCTCGAAATCTTCAGGACACTTGTATAGGTCAGACATACACGAGTATTGGTCAGTGGTTGACATTCATCCAAGTTAGTAATAATTTAGTCTTCTAATTAATTTTTGAAAATTCCGTCGACATGATTCATCCATTATCAATTTACACCTTCATACTAGCTTCCAATAATTCTCGTTACTACGTGCGTCTTTTTTCATTTATTTTTTTGAGAACATCCTAAAATAATATCCATTCAAGTAATAATTTATAAGCTAATAAACAGACAAAAGAGGGGGAAAAAACATATATTGTGAGTTGGATTTTACATTATACATGTGACAATGTTCATATCTTTGTTCTGAAGTTTTTATCCAAACCATATTACACAGTTGGCTTCGGCCTATATGTTTAACTGAAATAGACTTGCGAAAATGTTAGGTCAAAAACCCTTTGACAAAAAAAAATGTTCACTTATGGATTAGTCAGGTAAGAGACAATGAAAGTAGTTTTTGTTTTAACCGACGAATTATTCTAAATTCCTAATTAGAGTTTTTTTCTTATTAGAAAAGAGTTGTCTACAAATCCAATACATATTGACCAAAAAAAAGTCTTATTCTAATTAAACTTGGTCTACATATTATTTTTTTCCTTCTCCCACTAGGACATGTGAGTAACGAAGCATCAAAATCCATATCGCAATCTTTTTCTAAATTTTAATATATAGCTTTTCATTAAATAAAAAAAAACTTGTATAAATATAGGAGAGAGTCAAGAAAAGAGTTCCAACCATAAAAATTTCAACAGTTGTTAAGTTACAAGTCTCTTCAAAAACACACACACACGTCTCTCTTCACAGCCAATCATCGATCACAGCTCGATTTTTCTTTATTGTTCCGTTGGTTTTCTTGAGAATTTTTCTTTCTTGGTATCATCAAACTCGTCGGTAAGGAAACTTCACGCACGTATCTTCAATGTTGAGCTGTTCTAATGGTACCGTCGTGATCGCAACCGCCATGGTTTGCTCAAGCACCGCTCTGTTTCTCGCCATGGCTCGTCAATTCCATGGAAATCATCAAAATCCTAAGGTTCTTGATCAGACTCTACGACCCATTCTCCGTTCTTGTCTATCTTCAGGTACGATCTTTATCTCTATGGCTCGGATGTTTTTGATAAATTTTCCCGGGAAAATTTAAAGGTTTTCTTGGGATGCAGAGGAAACGAAGAAACAGGGGAAGAAGATAAAGAAAGTGCGGTTCGCGGATAATGTGAAAGATACGAAAGGTAACGGGGAAGAGTACCGGAGGAGGGAATTGAACCGGAAAAGCGTACCGAAGCCAGTGACTAAACCGGGAAAGACCGGTTCTATGTGTAGAATCTCTACCATGCCAGCGAACCGGATGGCTCTGTACAATGGGATTCTTAGAGACCGAGATCACAGAGTTCAATATTCTTATTGACTTTTTCTTCTTGATTAGTCAATAGATTTAGGTTTTGTAAATCTTTCTTTTGTTTTTCGGTACTATTAGATTTTTTCTTGGAAATTTCAGATATTGTAGACTTTGTAGTTGGGTGGTCTTCTTTTTCTCCCTTTTTGTGTCTCATAGTAGTAGGTGGTTTTCTTATGCTCCACTTATCTACTTACTTGTTTTAAATCAAGTGATGATGTAAATAATTGACATGTAAGTAGTCATTAGAAATTTGAAAAGGCAAATGAAAGAATATAAATTTGTAAAAACATAGTGTGCCTATTGTACATATAAACTCTCTTTTGTTGGGGATATCTATGGAATTTATATTGATTGTGTTGAAATCAGTGACCACGTCTAGAAGAGAAAAAAAAAAGAGTCTTTAAATCTTTAACAAAACAAACTTTGGAGCAAGAACCGGAAAAATTAGGTTTTGGTATTTCCATAGAAATTTTGGATAATTTGACCCCCCAAAAAAAAAAAAATCCTTCCATACATTTTATGAACCATATCCTAGAGTTTTATTTTATACTAATAGATAGATATAGCCAACACAAACAGCACATGTCATGGCTCTGGATCACGAGTTTAATACGCCAATCAAAGATTTTTCAACCAAGTTTGAAGAAGCAGAGGCGCCTTGTTTTGTTAAAATAAGATATGTGTAATTATGTATTGACCAGAAAATGATGAAGATATGAATCTTTTGCTCTTTACTAAAAGCTAGGAGTAAAATTTAAAATTCAACACAACTTACACAATTTTGATGTTTATTAAATTTTAAAGGTAAAGCCCGAGGTCATTCTTTATTGAAGATATGTATTTGGTGTGTTAAAATATTCTTTAAAGTTATACATAAAAAACACCCTCTCCTTTCTATTATTTACATTGTATATTAAAAATTCAAAGAAGAACAATATAAGAAAATCGACATATGTTTTTTTTTTTGTTTTAATAAGAAAATTAGAAAATGGACATAAGTTCCAATTGCACATTTTATCGGTTATCTTTATAAATTACATAATTTGACTGTGTATTAACCATGAAGCCAGAGATCAATTTCAAAGCGAAACTTTCTAAGATCCAAATCTAATCACAATCATCTCCAAAACAAGTGCCGCTTGGTGGATGGGAGAAAACAAAAGCTTTCCAATATGAACAGAACAAATAACAAACCAATGGTCCAAATTGCACGTAGTTAATTATTTCGATTCTTTGAATAAGTTATTTCTTGTCCTAACATTTCTTTAAAAGGGTTATAATTTGCTTATGGCTCACGTAATCATAAGTTTTTAATTATTACATATATGACCACCAAAAACACCACCTAACTTTTATCACCATACCGCTTTGAATTTTCAAACTTTATTGTGATTTTATTTACAAGAAACGAATTTAGAATTTTAGTGGATATGTTTGTTTCAATGCCAATGGATATCGCCATATTGGTATAAGATTCTCCATTACAAAAAAAAAAATACACTAGTATAATAGCATGTAACATTTATACAACATAACAAAGTAGAATCTACAAGATCAACATAATTTTTATCACCCTTGGGTTTAACCTCCGATTAGTTTTTTCTTTATAAGAAACAAATTAACCTATAAGAACGAATATACATTATTGTCTTCAATTATGGCAAAACGAGGAAGGATCTAAAAAACCGAACACAGTCGAAAGGAGCCAAAGCAGTCAAAAGTGGATAAGGTAAGTGTAGGGTCCAAAGCCTTATAACTCCACACGACCACTACACTCTCTACACATGGCTCGTCGTCGTTTTGGGGCTATACGTGGGGTCGGGCACTTCTTCTTTCAAGTTTCTTCGAAATGAAGTATCCGAAACTTCCAGATACACGCAAAACCCAGAAAAGAGAAAAAAGAAATCGTCTTTCCTTTTACTTCTCTTCTTCCGATTGGGTCTTTGATCATTTCCCCAATCGATTGATAAGTTTTGTTGGGTTGCTTTCGATTCTTCGTTTGATGATCTAAGAAAGTCTCTGTCTTTCCACGATGGGGTAAGTCAGTTAACTCGTTTTAAGGTTGTATAAGGTTTTTGATTCTGTGGCGAAAAATGTTATCTTTTTAATCTGGGCCATTGGAATTCGAAAGTTTTTAGCTTTGGGTATTCATAAAGATTTGAGCTTTGAAGGAATAAGCTTTTGGATATAAGGATGATGTTTTTGTTTGGATGATGATTTGGTTTAGCTATTACACAAAATGAATGATATGTTTAATGATTTTGTAACACAGCAGTAGTTGTTTGGCTTGTTTTGATAAGTCGAAAGCAAAAACAAGTGTAGATGTGCCTTTGAATGGCACAAAAGATGTGTTAGTAGAAGAAGATTGGAGTGAATTGAGGAAGCCTAGTGTAGTAGCTTCTGAAGATTTCTGGACTAATACCACTTTAGATATGGAAAGCAATGCTCACGGAAGTGTTTCTTCAATCAGTACAACCAATCTGACTATTGATTCTCAAGGATGTGGTTCCAGCTCTAATGAACCTGCTGAATTTGTTAACCATGGTGAGTCAGTGAGTGAGAAGAGTATGATTGGTGATTGGTCTTATTGAGCATTTGAAAAATAATTGGAGAATTTTTTGGGGTGTTACAGGTCTTGTGCTATGGAATCAAACTCGGCAGCAATGGGTGGGAGATAAAAGATCCGAGAGCCGTAAAAGCGTTGGTCGAGAACCGATTCTAAAGTGAGGATTATATAAGACCTAATGGTTCGAAGAGTCCAACTGTTGTGTGGAATATAAACAGTTTGATTGTTTTTGCAGTGAGAATGTGACTTATGAGAGTCTACTTGGGAGCAACAAGCGATTTCCGAGGCCTATACCTCTTGATGTAAGTTCAACTCCATGAACTGGAGGAAGTAACTATCCATTCTCATCCAAATTTTGTTTGTTATTGAAAGTTTTATCATTGCAGGAAATGGTGCAGTTTCTTGTTGAAGTTTGGGAAGAAGAAGGTCTATACGGCTAAAAGATTCTTTTTTACACATTTACAATTGTAAAGAGAGCTGAGAAAAATATATACACCCAACAAAAAATATTTGTTGATGGATCAAATTTTATAAAATTCTCTTGATTTGGAGTAATTTCCACAAAAATGTTTTTTTTTTAAATTGTCGTACACGTGTATGTCTGAATCAGAAACCCCTTAAATAAAAATGAGTTCTTAATTTTATCGTCGAGGAAAAATGGCGATGGCTTTGTCCAACCCGACCACAAGCACTAACCTCTACCACTACTCAATTCTCTCGCCGTTCTCACCGCCGTATCACCTTCACCGTCGAAACACCGTCCTACTAGCGAGTCCCCGCCGTTTACGCCGCCTCGCCGTCGCTGGTGGTCCTCCTTCTCCTCCAGGCCCTGATCCGCCTCCGCCTGAGGACACCACTCAGCTAGAAGGTTCGATTCTTCTTGCCCAGATTGATATTTTGGTCCTTTGAATCCTACTTTGTTTGGTTGGTCTTTGTTGTACTTGCTTTTCAGTTTTCACTTTAACTGTTGTGTTTTGGGTCGAAAGTTTCAATTTTTATCCGATAGTTTGATATAAGTATGGAGTCTTTTAGGTTAGTACTTGGTATTGAATCGTGCTGAGATTGTTATTGTATCATGAAACTTCCAAAACATGAGGATGATTTCATCCAATTAGTTGTTGTGTCCATGGAACCAAAGTTCAAATCTTGTGACATGATTTTGGCTTAGGCAATTAGGATTGTGGAATTTACTCCTTATGATTCAAAATGGCTACCATTTTATGTGGGGATTTTCTAAATTTTCTCTTAAGATGTAAAATTGTGCAGTAGTTGTATGTTCATTGGTTCTGCAATTAGTCCATATGTTATGTTGAATAGCTTGGGTGATGATTCCTTTATAACATAGAAGGATAGGCTGGAAATAGAAAAAACTGCACTCATGACTGATACTAAGTGAAATGAATACTCTTGTTTTCTTTTTCTCTTTGTAAAGGTCTTGTGGGAGCTGTGACAAGGGTTCAAGACCGCGTAAAGATTTTCCTCGCAGTGTTCTTTTGGATGTTTCTCTTCTTCTGGGTTACAGTCACAGATGGGACGGGTAAAGGCAAAGGCAAGAAGGGTTCACGTTTCAAGTAGTTTCCATATATGAAGAGGCTTTGGTGATTATCTACTACTCTATACTGTATATATATCAAGACTTCAAAGAGATCAAATTACCTGTATAAACTTCACCAAGTAAGCATCTTCCTTGTACATCACTTATTCAGATGATAATAGGAAACAATAAGATCGTGTTATCTTCTTGGTTAATGCTAGTGATATATAGTACTCAATTCCTGATTCTTTCCCAGTCTCCATCTGATCATGCTTAAAAAACGGCGTCGTTGAGCAATAGGACTCAAGACATGAATGGGCCTAATTTATGGGCTTTAAAGAGTTTAAACCACAGTAACGTTCTGTTTTACCGGACTCCAAAGCAATACTCCATTAGAGTTTTTTTCCCCCAAAATGGAGAAAAGTCGTTAACTATTTGGCACGTGTATTGCATGAGCACCAAGTAAGTCTAAATCTGCATTAAATGCGAACATCCGAGTCGACTTAACACCTTTTGATCAAGGCTTTAACGTGTCGTTGTTACCATAGAATATAGATGATAGAGCGCATTTTATATCACTGGATATAGACACGTGGTTAAACTTAATTGGGTTGTTAGTTAAGTTGTTGTGCTACCTCCAAGTGACTTTATCATATACTCTGTGTGTTTCTGGTAGTAAAAAAAGGTCTAAAACCATAGTGTTAAGCAAAAGAGAAAAAGAAGAGCAGAGCAAAATCCCTAAAATTTTAAACTCTGTTTTGCTTTCCGACAATCAAACCCTAGGTTGTCTGTTGCTTCATTCGTGTAAATTGTTAAATTTTTTGTTTTTGTTTTCTTGGCATTTTGTGGTTGATCTTTCTAATTTGTTTTCAGGGGTTGCTAAAGGGAAAGGAGAGAGATGGGTGGTGAAGAGGAAGTTGTTTCTGTTGAGCTACCAGCACCTTCTTCATGGAAGAAATTGGTTTGTTTTCTTTGTTTCATACAAAGACTTAGAATTTGTTGTATATGTGTAGTGCTGCAATTACCAAATCTTTTTCTTTGAAGACTCTGAATATGGTAGCTTTTGGTGGCGAAATGTTAGTATAAGTGTAAATAACTTTATGTTGATTAGGTGATTCAAAGGTTATAGACTTAGAAAAAGCCACATTTGATTGTGTTTGATCTACTATTTCTACTTCTTTGTTCTTGACTTAATGCCTCATTTTGACTATGTTTGATTTACTTCTTACTTTTCCCGATTCTTATGGATTTTAAGCCACTTGTAAACATTGTTTAAGCTACATTAAGGTCTTCTTTAGAATTTAATCTTTCAGCGTTTTGAACCTCAAATTTTCATATTTTCAGAGGTTTACATTAACTGACTTGTTTTTGCAGTTTTACCCCAACAAAGTGGGTTCAGTGAAGAAAACAGAGGTTGTGTTTGTGGCTCCAACGGGTGAGGAGATTAGTAACAGAAAGCAGCTGGAGCAGTATCTCAAATCGCACCCTGGAAACCCCGCGATCGCAGAGTTTGATTGGACGACTAGTGGGACACCTAGGAGATCTGCAAGAATCAGTGAGAAGACTAAGGCTACGCCGTCACCAGATAAAGAGCCACCCAAGAAGCGAGGTAGAACCAAATCTCCAGTGTCAAAGAAAGATGCAGAAGGTGAGAAATCAGAGGGAGGAGGAGAGGAAAACTCTCATGTGAAAGATACTGAAATGAATCCTCCAGAGGGAATCGCCGAGAATGAAAATGTGACCGATAAGAATGGCTCCGGTGAAACTGAGAGGGTGAATGATGCAAAAGAAAACATTGTTGCTGAGGAAACTCCAAATGCGGCTCCAGTTCAAGAAGAGGGTGAGTCGATGAAGGAGAAAGCTCTGGATTCTGTTGATGATAAGAGTAAGGAGACTGACAAAGAAAAAGATACTGGCTCAATCGAAAAGAACTCGGTAGATGTAGAGAAGAAGACCGTTGAAGCTAGTGATGAGAAGAAGAATTCTGAAGCTGAGACCAGAAACCATGAAGAAAATGGTCTGACCACAGAAGCTGAGGGGAAAGAGAAAACAGCAGAAGGAGAAGCTACCGGATAGCCCTGTTCTGCTCTGCTTCTGTTAGCTCATGAAACTGTAAGTCAGTTGTTTCTATCAATCTATTGAAGTATATGGTTTCCTTTTTGCTTCCTACTCGGAGCATTATCGCGGTGAAAGGTGTTGTTAGGCTGAGATATGTATTATGAGATATGTGCAAGTTCTGTTTGGTTGTAAGGTTATGTAGAGGATATATTATTGACTCTTCTCTAAAACCATTGCAATCACTAGGTTTGATGTTTTATCTTTCTGCTACAATCTTTAGTCATTTTCGTATGGATGGACAATCAAGTTATGAACAAGTCAGATTAAAGATCCACACATAGATTAATCTTCTAGATTTCTTTTTATCATTGGTTCAATCTTCATTTGAACGCCATAAAATGGGAAACCCAAATAAAAAAATGGAAGAAAGCAGAAGAAGACAAGAGGAAAAAGGTAAAAGTTTTGCTTTGAGAGTAAAGTAAGAATCTAATGCAAAGAAAGACTTACAATGTTAGTTTTCTTATTTCCTTGATTCCATCCTTTTGCATGGTCCCAGGGACGAGGGTTTAGAATCTTTCTATTAAGGAACAACTTCATAGTATAAACTCTTATTGTTCCCATTTTAGGATTAAAAAAAAAACTTGCTCTGTTTTCAAAAACATCATTCGAGACAGTATCTCAAATGGGTTATTGTGTTCCTCTTCGAAAGTCTCCAACTTCACATATGGTTTTCTCTTCTTTCTTCCTTTCGTTTCTCTTAGTCTTCTCTATACTCTCTTCACAAACGGCCGTAGCATTCATCGGAACATATGGTGTAAACTACGGTCGCATAGCGGATAATCTTCCGTCTCCTGACGCGGTAGCAACTCTCCTTAAATCAGCAAAGATTAGAAACACCCGTATCTACGATGCTGACCACTCTGTACTCACGGCGTTCCGCGGGACCGGGATTGAAATCATCGTTGGCTTAGGCAACGAGTTTCTCAAAGACATTAGTGTAGGAGAAGACCGAGCCATGAACTGGATTAAAGAAAACGTCGAGCCTTTCATACGAGGCGGTACTAAAATTAGCGGTATCGCGGTGGGTAACGAGATTTTAGGTGGCACCGATATCGGGCTTTGGGAAGCTCTCTTACCCGCAGCCAAGAACGTTTACTCCGCTCTTCGCCGTCTCGGTCTTCACAATGTCGTCGAGGTACATTACCTTAATCTTGCATACCAAACATGTCGCTAAAACCATGACATCTCGAATTTGCTTATTTTGTTTGGAAAAAGTTTTTTTAAAAGATTGCACGTTTAACCAACGTTAAATCTCATAAATACATTATTTTTTTCCGAGTAAAGTTGAGAATTTTCTTACAGACAAAATGATCAATCATTTTTTTGTAACCCAAAATGATTCAGTTTAAATATATAAATCTATTAACCTAGTAACAGAAGTTTGTATTAATGATATGACCATGTCGATCATAATCCAGCTAAGATACGTTAGTAGGCATGCATCAATTTGGATTTCTCTTTGAATTTTTTTCTTTTTAAATCATCTCTAATATTTTTAGGACATCAAACTTAGAACTTAAATGATGATTTAGCCTAAAACATTCAATATTTGTTTATAGGTGTCGAGTCCACATTCAGAGGCAGTGTTTGCGAACTCGTATCCACCGTCTTCGTGTACGTTCAGGGACGATGTGGCGCCGTTTATGAAGCCGTTGTTAGCGTTTTTTTGGCAAATTCAGTCGCCGTTCTACATTAACGCCTACCCTTTTCTTGCATATAAATCCGACCCGATTACAATTGACATCAATTACGCCCTTTTCGAGCACAACAAAGGCATCTTGGACCCTAAAACCAAGCTTCATTACGATAACATGTTCGACGCCATGGTCGATGCTTCTTATGCTGCTCTCGAAAAAGCTGGCTACACAAAAGTCCCGGTACGTCCGATCCTTATTACTATCAACCCTTTTTTTGTTTGGTTTCCATTAACATTTTCCCTTTGTTACAAGCTTTGCAAAGTACAAACGTAAATGTCAAACTAGACTAAAGACATTTTTTTGGGGTCAAAAACATGCATTATATGAGTTTCAACTGAATAATTTGACTCGTTATATGCATTTTTATTTTTCTATCAGTAACATGCATTTTTTATCTTTTGCTATCAGTACTACATGCACTAAGCTACATGTCTTGTCGTACGCGGATTTAAAAGCGTCATGCGAACCTGATTTAATCATTTAATTGTACCTAGGTGATTGTTTCGGAGACGGGATGGGCATCAAAAGGCGATGCAGACGAGCCTGGAGCGTCGGTAAAGAACGCGAGAACATATAATCGGAATCTTAGGAAGCGGCTGCAGAAGAGGAAAGGAACACCGTACAGACCAGACATGGTGGTGAGAGCTTACGTGTTTGCTCTTTTCAACGAGAACTCGAAACCAGGTCCCACTTCCGAGAGAAACTTTGGCCTTTTTAAACCCGATGGTACTATTGCCTACGATATTGGCTTAACCGGACTCAAGTCCTCTTCTGCCACACGGTATCGTTTTAAGTCGTCTCTTGTTTCCGCTTCTGCTTTCACGTGTCTTCTTCTTCTTTTTCACCGGTTGTTCCACTTGTGAGATTTGTGATTTTTTTAATTGGTCCTTTGATTATCAAGTTAACCCGTAATTCTTGATTTGCTTGTGATTAGTCACTTTTAACTTTAAAATGTTAATATACGAGCTCCTAATTACTTTGTGTAATGTCTTCTTGAAATGATATTGTTTAGTGAGGGTAAATGTTGGATTTTTCTACATTATTCTCTAAATATTTCATCCCAAGTCAAAAACAGTTAAAGAAAAAGTTTATTACATAAGCTGCATATGTGAGTTTTTGATGGGACTCAATCACATGAAAACATCACTAGCTACATAACTATTTAAATGTTGTGTACTCACATAAATTTTGATCAAGTATTTGTTCTAACTATAAAATTATTTTATTTGTTTTGTCCATTGTCTACTTGGTATATATAGCTATCAACCATGTATTTACGTGAGCATGAAAATTTTGATTACGTTAACGAATCAAATCTAGAGAGTGCATTAGTCAAGATATATCTTCTCTCTTTATTAGATGCCTATATAGTTTTCTTATAAATCTTATTCGACCACCTTCTATTTATGTATTAATATTCCTACGCACTCTCTGATCTTGTGTCAACTAACACTAATAAAATTATTCATGAGATTCAATTTCCACTTGGCAGTAAACATGTGTACGATACACGTTACATCTCTCCTATATATTAAAAAAGTTAGTACTTCGATAGAAACATTTTGCAACTAACACAATAAATAAAAATTTATCAATCGAACTTATAATTAATTAAATCTTTAACACATCTAATCTGGTCAACTGATAGATTTTGGATCGTCATAATTTTAAAAAATTTCTAACATGTATCGATAAATTTAGAACGCACAAATAATTTTGTAACATCAAACGTATAGTCAACGAATTTCCCGAGACAGACTATAGTCTATAAATATTATGTAACGTAGCAACTTAAATGACTTAACACAGAATGATACAAACAGATCTCCATAATCCCATATGGTCCAAATCCAAAGATTGAAAAACTAAAGATTAGATTCGATATGTTAACGTGAAGACCGCTGAGAGAGGTGAGAGAGAGACCGACACTAATCCTCTACAAAAGGGTGTACCTGTTCATCACCAATCTCAACTGGATCATCACCGTTGATCTGGTCAAGCACAACGACCAAACCCATCGCGAAAGCGCCATCAAAACCCGGTTTAATCTCTAGAGTGAACACATCTCGACCAAGCATCACGTTCGTTGACGCGTCTACTTTGCGTTTGATCTCAGCCACAGTACATTTCTTCGTGTCGTATATGAGACAGCTTCGTTGCGAGAAGTCTCCATCGATAATGTACTCTTCTCCTGTTCCGTCGTAAACTTCTACTTCCATCGTACACCGTCCGATTATCGACGATCTACGGACGCTGAATATCGGTTTCTGACCTTCCGATCTCTCGCCGAGAAAACCTTCCCATCTTTGGTGTAGAGTTGGTCTCTGTTCATCAGAAAAATAAACAACGAGTTGACTCAGTATCATCTTTAGAACTACTATATAACAAATAAAGGACACTATAAATTGTGTTAGCAACTGAGTCGATGACTCGGAATTAGGCTTATACAAAAAGTTGATTAAAATTTTCAGCTCAAAACAATTTCTTCAGATCTCGTTTCTAACAATGATTTTTATCGATTCTAGCCAAGTCATTATTTGTTTACCAATACAAAAAACTTATCAAGATTTTCTTGACAAAAAAAAGAGGTTAGCAAAAGATTCTTGAATTCTGATGGATGCTCACCAATGAAATTCATTTTTTAAACCAAACCCATCTAATCAAATTCAGCACAAGAAGTTGAGCATCAAAATTTATTATAATCACCTAGCTAGTCACCCTCACGACTAGACTCTTACTCATCCCAACATAATTTTAAGAAGAAAAAAAGGATGAATTAAGTTTACCTTTCGTTTAACGGTAAGGAGACACTTCCCGGTCGCGTCCATGAGGACAATCTCATCGTTATCTCTTGTGTCAGGTCCATAAGAATCAACCCTGAAGATGATATCACCACGGCAGTCATAGGCGGCGAAGCCATCGCCGGTGTAGAAGAGAGAAGTCTTGCAGACGGTGAGTGGTTTGTCTTCTTGGTAAAGATAAGCTTTGTCGACCACAATTCTTTCTCCCATCTTTTTCCCTTCTTTTGGAATGGTCTCTTCAACTAATTCCATTTTTATTTTTATTTTCTTGTGTATGTGTGTTTTGTGTGTGGAAGTTAGATTTTGTGGTTTGATTAACGAATGATTTTTAATCTATGATATGGACACTCTTCTCTTCCTTCCTTTGTCTCTCTATTTATATGTGGTTGATATATACGTACACACGCTTGACGCGTATGTAATGAATTAATATCTTTAAGTCTGCTTCAAAAAAGTCGTAACATATATTATTGTTATTTCCTATTGGCTAATAATACCAAAGTCACATGCATAAATAATTAAATAACATGCTATAACTTAAAAATGTTAGTTTAATCTGTTTTATTAGGCTTTATTCTAAACTATTTTTAGACTGTTTACACGCCGCTTTTATATCCAAGTTGCAAAAGAAGAAACAGGTAGGAAGATTGTTTGAAGTTTTTATGGTATTTTAACATTTTAGGTGGTATTATTAGTTTGGGATTTAAATAAAGTTTTAATGACTTAAAATATTATTGAGAATATATTGTTATTTAATCAAATTTTTTAAAAAGTTTGGTATTATTAATTTAAATTTTTTATAAATTTAGAATTATTGAATTCATACTTTTATAAAGTCATTCAAAGTTTTGTGTTATTCAACTAAAACAAAAAAATCTTTGAATATTTATGAATTAAATTTTTGTGTTATTGGTTTATAACTTTCTACACGTTTTTTACAAAATAAAATTATAAAAGTCTCATTAAAATAGAGAGATTGTTTGAGAAATTTTACAAAATTGCTAAAAACTAATTAATAAAATTATAGAAAACACTTTAGTTATAATTTAGAATCTTTTATTTTTTTACCACCTATAATTTTATCAAAATCTTCAAATTTATTGATAAATTAGAAACCAATATATATCACTTCTTTAATGTATTTTTATGTCGACAAATGTTTTATGTTTTATTTATCCACACGGCCACTTTATACTTATTGTAAATTTATAACTTTGTAAAAGATGTCTAACTACTACCCTATACGTGATTACGTGTTACAAGTTTTTTTTTTTTTTTTTAAATTATAATAATAAGTATGAAGAAAAGAGGAAATAGGAAATTTTGTACGTCGATTTTTTTTTTTGTAAAAGTTGAGTAAAAGTGAACTAAACATCAACGATGTCCCAAATCATAGCCTTGACTAGTAGACAAACACGTCTAATTGGGTGACGATTAGACAGACCAGTCCAATTATGTGAAAACTAACAAAATCACTACCTCTTGATTTACATTTACATTTAAATGATTACATTCATACCACCTTTTGAGTGTGATTGTATGAAATTTACATTCTTTGGTACAACTAAATTCAGATTTCTTTCTATAATCTCTTAAATGTCTACTATAAATTTACAAATAAAAAATAAAATGGTTCTAAATATATTTAAAATCTCAAAATATATGTTGGCATGCAAGGAAATTCAAACCAAGATAATCAAGAAAACAGGTATAGCGTTTCTTCTACGTCAGATATCAAATCCGTGATCGAGTGAACAATGTCAATATGACAATATTCTACAAAGAAGAAATTTTGTTTCATTCATATTTCTTGGTAATGTATCGATTGATCATTTTGTTTCTTCCTGTTTTTGTTTCTATATTGTTTAACACTACACCAATGCTTCTGCTGCTTTGGATGACGAGATAGTTTTTTTTTTACTCGACACATCATACAAGACCTTCGTAAGTATCTGTAATACACGAATCATTAATACATAACACGAATAATGCATTACTATAGTTTTGAGAATCTCATTCTCATACTTCTGTCTCTCTTGTTGTCGAAGAATATCACACTTAACATATAAAAAGAACAACATGTCAGTACACAAAGGTAAAGCCCACCAAAGAGAGAAAAGAAAACAAGACTTAACTATAACAATAAATTTAATGTCGCTCTCAAAACTCATTTTTTTCATATGAATTTTCTAACACAAACAATTTTCCTTGGAAATCTCCGCCTTGTATCTCTTATATAACTCATCTCTCTATACTCCGAACATGTCCCTCTCCGTTAACCTTAACGGCCATGTCAGCCGCCGCAGCTGAAACCGACGTCTCTCTCCGTCGCAGATCTAACTCTCTTAACGGAAACCACACTAACGGCGTCGCCATTGACGGAACCCTAGACAACAACAACCGTCGCGTCGGAGATACAAACACTCACATGGATATATCTGCTAAGAAAACTGACAACGGCTACGCCAATGGTGTCGGAGGAGGAGGATGGAGAAGCAAAGCGTCGTTCACGACGTGGACGGCGCGTGATATCGTCTACGTGGTGAGATACCATTGGATACCGTGCATGTTCGCTGCCGGACTTCTGTTCTTCATGGGCGTGGAGTACACGCTTCAGATGATTCCCGCGAGATCTGAGCCGTTCGATCTTGGGTTTGTGGTCACGCGCTCTTTGAATCGCGTATTAGCATCTTCACCGGATCTTAACACTGTTTTAGCCGCACTAAACACGGTATGTCGTGTGAGTTAATTTAGGTAAAATATATATTTAATGATTATCTTCAAATTCTTATTGCCTCCTTTCACCTAATAATTTGTTTTTTTCTTCGTCATTCATAAATCCTAATATTTTAGTCAAATAAAAGTGGGGTAGAGATGGAAACAAACCTCAGATTATTTTCCCGTGTTATTTAATTCTCCAGCTGGAATTTTGCTGTCAATGGTAACAAGCAATGAAATATCCTAAGTATAGTGAGAGAAAATTAGCAAAAGATTAATCCTAAAATGGTCATAAAAGATTAAGACCAGTTAGTGGATAAAATGGTCTTAATCGGATTAGTTAGTGGACGAAAACATAGTTAATACTACAAACTCTTTGTTTTAGTTATGTGATCTTCTTTTTAACAACTGCTTTTTTGTTTGTTTGTACAACACTTAATTAATATAGATCGCTTTTAACTTTAGAAAAGCCAATAAAAAATGACACATGGTGAAGAATGAGTTGGAGACACGATCACATGCAACACAGAGAGATTGGTTACTTAAATCTAAGTTTTGTACTTTTAAACTAATATAATTGGGTGGGGACAGGTGTTCGTAGGGATGCAAACAACGTATATTGTATGGACATGGTTAGTGGAAGGACGAGCACGAGCCACCATCGCGGCTTTATTCATGTTCACTTGTCGCGGCATTCTCGGCTACTCTACTCAGCTTCCTCTCCCTCAGGTTCCAATCCACATATCTCTCCCTCTTTAAGGATAAACCAAATATTATTACATTAGTAACTTCATTTTCTTTTTATAATATTAGTAATGATCTACCAGTATATATAGATGTAACGTCCTGTTTACTGGTTGGTCCATATCAGCAGAAGTCGAACATTTTGGACGTGTGATTTCCCTTAGCCACTACCGTATAGAAAACAGTTTATAAAGGCTCCAAATAATTTGTTAATCTACAACTCTCATTCAAAGTATATTTGATTATAATAGTCTTCAAATGATTTTATGTTTTCTACCTCTAAAAAATTTTCATTTAATTTTCTATAAAACGTACCTCTAAGAAAACTAATTGGCTACGTATTTCTGTTAAAATTGACTATAGTTTTAACATAGACAATTAGATATTTTCTAGTTACAGTTTACATTAAAACTCTAAAGATATTTTAAAAAACAAAATCCTCTAAATGACCATATATTAGTGTGAAGTGAAAGGAGTGATAGATTGTATATATTTTGGTCGGGAGTGATAGATTGTGTCTAACGCTTTTAAGTTTTAACTTGCCGGGTTTAGGTTAATTTTCATCATCTTAGTGATTTTTCTTCAATTATCAGGCATCACTGTTTTCCATCTTTCAAAATAGTTCCACGATTTGATTGAATGGACATAAATATCAGATTGTCACTCATATACATTCTACGGTTTCTAGTGACTCATCTATTTACTTTCTTTCTCGTGATGTAGCATCGGTACATGGATTTATGTGTCGTTTTCTTATACTATTGACATGTTCAAGAAAAAAAGTAATATCTTAGGTTAATTATCTCTAGTTCGTGATCAAGATAATTTAATCCCGGGTATTACATAACTCTTTTGCAGGACTTTCTAGGATCAGGGGTTGATTTTCCGGTGGGAAATGTCTCTTTCTTCCTCTTCTTCTCTGGCCATGTCGCCGGCTCGATGATCGCATCATTGGACATGAGAAGAATGCAGAGGTTGAGACTTGCAATGGTCTTTGACATCCTCAATGTATTACAGTCGATCAGACTGCTCGGTACAAGAGGACATTACACAATCGACCTTGCGGTTGGAGTTGGCGCTGGGATTCTCTTCGACTCATTGGCCGGAAAGTACGAAGAGATGATGAGCAAGAGACATTTAGGCACTGGTTTTAGTTTGATTTCGAAAGACTCTCTAGTCAATTAAATTTGTTTTCTATCAGAATGTTTAGTTGAGTTGAATCTAGCGTAATGAATTTTTTTGTTTTTCTTTGAAATGGTTCTACTTGACTACCGTTATTTGAACCTAACTAAGTGTGATCAATCTTATGTTAAGGGGTATTACATAGTCTATTTGAAATTCATAGGATCTACACTATATATTCATATATGTTCCCATTAGTATAGTGAAAAAAATGGTTAGATAATTAAATTGTAGGATGGTGGAGAGTGGAGACTAATTCAAGAAAAAAAGATTTAATAAAAAACATACGATGAAATAAATTATTGTTAATTTTTTTATTTTATAAAATTAGGATATGGTTATAGAACAATCTAAAACTACAAAATCATTCAACCTTATACCAAAAACTGGCCAATAAATTTTGTGTGTACGTACTTCCTCGCTACTTTTGGTGCAACAAATGTGTTTTATTATTAAAAAAAAAAACCATATGTGTTTTGTTTTCCATTGGTAGGTCAAGATGGGTTTCGTATGAAGTTAACGGGACAGGTACACCGATCCATGATCATAAATACTTGGGTCTCAGGAGAAATTAAGCAACGGATCACAATTTATTTATTTTGTCCTTTTTCTTGGTTGAGAAAATTCTTGAATAATAGTCTTCAAATTTGTTAGTTCAACTAATATATAGATCAACCTTGAGACAATAATAAAATGAAAGATCAACATGTGAACATTTATAATGCTTTGGTGGATAAAACTCAACCTTTGATCAGATATTTTAATTGTAAAGCTCTTGAATAAATAAAACTCAACTGATACATCAACTTACCATTGGGGATTTTAACAAGAGTCATGAGAGATATAAATATGTATGAATAATATACCACTATATGAGGGAGTAATTTAACAAGATACGCGATATTTTCAGTTTTTGTATGGTTATTTTGTAGTGTGCTACTTTGTATCCCTTTTTATTATTATGTAATTTTTACTACTTTATCTATCCTCTAAAAAACTTAGAACTGTCTTACGTTGGGACTCACTATATGAGGGAGTAAGTTAACATTATTGAACTAGTTATATTGATAGGTTTATTCAACGAGGCACAAAATCTTTGATATTCTCCATAATCTTGAATTGAAGTTATATACACATTATTCATACATACACAACTAACGCGTTTTTTTTACGTGATAGACTAGTTATTAAAGTAATGAGAATCTCATACTCTTCTCTCTTTTCATGTCGTCGAAAATATCATACTTACGTAAAATAAGCGTAATTGTCGCTCTTTAATCTCATACTCATCGTTTTCGTATGAATTGTTTTTAGCTCAAACAAGCTTCCTTGGAAATGTAATCTCTTTATATAACCCGTCTCTCTAAATCCCGAAATGTCACTCTCCGTTAATTCTAACGGTCATGTCAGACGCCGTAACCAAAACCGTCGCCCCTCTCCGTCGTAAAGCTAATCCTATTAACGGAAAACACACTAACGGCGTCACCATCGACGGAATCTTCGACGACCACAATCGCCAAATAGGACCAATAAATAGCCAAATGGAAGATATTGCTCAGAAAACTGATGACGGTGGAGGAGGAGAATGGACAAGCAAAGCGTCGTTTATGACGTGGACGATGCATGACATAATTTACGTGGCGAGACACCATTGGATACCGTGTTTATTCGCGGCCGGAGTTATGTTTTTTACGGTTGTGGAGTACACGTTCCAGATGACTCCTGCGAGTTCTCAGCCGTTTGATCTAGGATTTGTGGCCACACGTTATCTGCATAGCATCTTGGCATCTTCACCCAATCTTAACACCGTTTTAGCCGCTTTAAACACGGTAAACACATCTTTTATGACACTATCCTCAAATTCCTCGCATTATGATATTCACATGCAACAAAGAGAGACTAGTTAAATTCGACTTAATTTTGCATTTTTTTTAATCAATTGTTTTGGTTGGGGGTGTGGACAGATTTTGGTAGGGATGCAAACAACGTATATTGGATGTACATGGGCAGTGGAAGGACGACCACGGGCAACCATCGCGGCTTTATTCATGTTCACTTGTCGTGGCATTCTCGGCTACTCTACTCAGCTCCCTCGCCCTCAGGTTCAATTCCACATCTAAATCTTTCTCTCTGTTTTCTTATTGATCGATACCTTGTCGTGGACATGTGATTCCCTTGGTAACTACCGTATAAAAAAGCAGTTTATATTAGTGTCTCCAAATAATTTGACAATATGGACTCTTTCTTATATGCAAAAAGAATGTTCTCAAAGGGCTGCTAATTTGTACTCCCTTGATTTTAGCATAAATCTTGTTTCATTTACTTTTACTTTTGTGTTGTAACATGGGTTTATGTTCGTCTTGTCTATATTAATATGTTCAATATTTTTTTAAAAGAACGATTAAGGTACTTATTTAACCCTTTTTACAGGAATTTTTAGGATCAGGAGTAGATTATCCGGTCGGAAACGTGTCGTTCTTCCTCTTCTACTCAGGTCACGTCGCCGGATCGATGATCGCATCGTTGGACATGAAGAGAATGCAGAGGTTTAGGCTGGCGATGGTTTTTGACATTCTCAATGTATTGCAATCCATCAGGCTGCTTGGTACGAGAGGACACTACACGATTGATATTGCGGTTGGAGTTGGCGCTGGGATTCTCTTTGACTCATTGGCCGGGAAGTACGAAGAGATGAGCAAGAGACATTTACGGAATACTCGTTGTAGTTTGATTTCAAAAGACTCTCTAGTCACTTAAATCTATTTTTTTTTTCCGGCAAAATAATTGTATATTACACTAAATCTATTTCTTCTTAAAACGTTTAGAAACACATTTAGTTGAAGTTTAATGATTTTAATTTAGTTTCTATTAAATGGTTCTAATTGAATACCATTCGTTGAACCTAATTACTAAATGTGTACGTGATTGTGAAGCTGCCTCATTGAGTTTTTTAAATGGTATATGTGTATATTAGGTCTTCGTATAACTAATTTATGCAAAGTTCTTGGTTGAAAAGTTCTCCAATATAGTAGTCTTTATATTAATTTGTTAGTTCAACTAATAAATAGATCAACAAGTGAACATTTATAATATTGGGTGGCTAAAAACCCCCAGATAATTTAATTGTGAAGCTCTTATCTAACACATTTATTGTATTCAAATACTGATATTAACATATGTGTATATATATTTACATAAATAAAAATTAGTTCTATTCATCAGAATCGGATAACTCGAGGGGACAAGAGCCATCATCAACATTAGCATATGGGTTGAAATGTTCTGAATTTGTATCCATGCATCCAGGAACTAGATCCAAGTTGCATCTATCTCCCTGAAATTTGTTCATACATTTTAAAATTTAGTGTATTCAAATTTTATAGGACATAGTTTGGCGAGAACTTACTCCTTCGACCGTCAAGTTGGCGATCATCGTGCAACGAGTTGGAACAACGTTCGAGTCAGGAAATATTGCTCTTTCGCAGGCTCCATCTTGGCTCAACTCGTTCGCTAGACCCTTTTTGCACCAATTGATAAATGATAAGTTTTGCATATTGCATATATAGATGATAAGTAGTTGTGAAAATTTGAAAAGAAATTCATTACATACCTCATTGAAGAACTCAATAGGTTTGTTTTGCCATCGCTTGGGGACTTGAAACTGAAGTCTGTATGGACCGTCCCAATCGACACCATTAGTGAATGAGAATATCAAATTCACAGCTGATAATGATTCATAGGAAAGATAAAAGTGTCAAATTAATACAAATAACTATTTGGTCACAAACCATGATTTGATTTTTGATTATAAAAGAAAACGAACCATGCTTAGGAATGCAAATCTGCATAGTGTATATCGGAGAATCGGCTTTGCCTCGATCTTTCTTAAGCATTGCTCTTGGCTCCCCACCACACATGATTGGTTGGTTAAATCCTCCTGCACCATTTAGTAACCAATTGAATATTTTCATTTTTTTTGTTGTTATAAGTACTCCATAAGACTGGTCTATGTAGCTTTCTACTAATTTAATTTGGAAATGAAAATATATCACTTGCAAGCCACACTTAGAAATAATTACTTGACTAAACCCCACGATTAGACTGCTAACTATAAGTACTTGTACGAAAACAATTATACAGTATGTGGTAGCCCCATTAAACAGCCGCCCTAACCGCGCCAACTCGTTGGGACAACTCGGAATACAAGTTAATTTAATTAGATGTTTTATGAGAAACTCACCGTTGAAAGCAACCCCATAGTCTTCGTTAAGAGTGAGTTTGCTTGCAGCTGGATTATAGAAAAGTTTCAACTTTTCACCCTAATCCAAAAAAGTTTTGTAAGAAGTTAATTGAGTTAAAGAGCCTCAACACTTGAAAATAGCTAGAGAAACTTACTGAGGTTGGTGGAAGACCATTCATGGTTTTCCAGTACACAGGAGCAGTACCCATCTCGAACATGGCCCATGAAGGAAGCTTGTATCTATCAAAATAATCAATCATGAACTATGTTTATTATTATATTCATATAGTTATATCGACCAAAGCAACACGATGAACTAAAATAAAGACAGACTCTTTGATCTCTTCGAGAGGTGCAAGAGTCGTGGCAACAGCTTTAACTTGGAGATCAAGTTTCTTCCTCGGAAATCTCCTTAGTATTGGACCAATCCTTGAACTGTACACTGTATCATTCATTAGCTTTAGTTTTAACTCGTTATATAGCTAGTATTATAGATTGACATAAATGAATCAAGAATTTGAGTGAAAATACTTACAAAAACTACGTTTCGAGGATAAAGGCTGCGACGGAGAGGCGAAAACGGCGGAGGTATTAGCGGCAGCAGCCATCGATACCGATCTAATGAGAAACCTTTTTTGGGGATGAAAGAAGGAGAAAAATATGTAAGTAATTGATATATGGCTTCAAGATAAGGATTTTTCACACCACAAATACAAATATCTACTATAGAATTTTTTTCTTACACATACAAACAAAGACTTAAGTATCATAGAGACAAATATCAAATTTGAAATGTAAGGTCTATGGAACATGTCCCTTTCACTCTTGGGATTTTTCCTTTAATGAATAAGAAAGAATGGGCTCAAAACCAAAATAAGCCCATTCAAGAGATCAATGAGCCCAATTGTTTGAAAGCAAATATTGGGGTGATTTGTTAACTTTCCAAGAAAAACACGGGCTTTTCAGCAAAACAACTCGAAAAATTGAAGAGAAGATCCGGGTTTTAGATAACTGCCCCAAATTGGCAATCCAAATCCCTAAAACCATCTTATCCTCTCTTTCCAAATCTAGCCGCAATGTAGTCCCGTGAACCACAAAAAAGATGAGATCTTGCACGTCTCTGTCATCACAACTAGTACTACTAATTGTGAAGCATACAAAAAAGACCGACCCTTATTTATACACGCACACATATTAACATATTTATACTACTAGTATATAAGTTAAGGGTTTAAGCCTCTTCTCTTCCTTCTTTCTCTTAGCCATCACATCGATAATGGCTTCTCTTCTAACAAAACCCAAACCCGTTTTCCTCTGTTCACCATCGTTATCTCCAAGAACTTTGAACACAGCAACACCGTCATTGAATTTCACCAGAATTTCATTCACCCATCACCAAAAGCTTGCTCCTTTCAAGCCTCCTAGTCTCGTTGTTGCATTCTCTGAAAAGGGTTTGAAGAGAGATGTCACCACAGCTGCTGCAGCGACGGAGGGAGATTACAGAAGGATAATGTTATCTGATGTGTTGGTGAAGAAGAAGGAAAAAGTAGTTTGGTGGGAGAGAGAATGGAAAGCTATGGACTTTGGAGCTGTTGCTGTCGTTTTGTCTATGCATTTGCTTAGTCTTTTGGCTCCGTTTCAATTCAATTGGAGAGCTGTTTCGGTTGCTTTTGGGCTTTATATCGTTACAGGTCTTCTGGGGATTACTCTGTCTTTCCATAGGAATCTTTCTCATAAAGCCTTCAAGCTACCTAAATGGCTTGAGTACTTGTTTGCTTATTGTGGAGCTCAAGCTCTTCAGGTGATTTGATTTGATGATAATGTAGTTTTTGTTGAATGTGTAATTTTGTCACAAATTGTGTGATTGATGTTTGTGTGTTGTTTTCTTCAGGGAAACCCAATTGATTGGGTGAGTACACATAGGTACCATCATCAGTTTTGTGATTCAGACAGAGACCCTCATAGCCCACTTGATGGGTTTTGGTTCAGTCACATGAATTGGATGTTTGATACCAATACAATCACCCAAAGGGTAACGATTTGCTTCTTCTCTTTTTTCATATTAATATTTTTCTGAAAACTGTATTCTAAAACTCTGTTTTGTATATGATGTTTAAAGTGTGGAGAGCCTAATAATGTTGGGGACTTGGAGAAGCAGCCATTCTATCGATTCCTTCGAACCACCTACATTTTGCATCCGCTGGCTCTAGCGGTTGCTTTATACGCAATGGGTGGCTTTCCATTCATCGTTTGGGGAATGGTATGTTCTGTGGCTAGTCTTGCATTTTGAATCTATTCACTGTTAATTTTTCATAACTAGCTGATAGGATTATGATGTGTTTTAGCTCGGCCAAAACAAGATAATTCTACCAGTTTTTTTTGTGTAGCTATCAATTTGCTGGGCCAAATCTCCTCACTTGATTTCCCTCTTGCGTTTTCTTGTAATTTAGTGCAACTTAGATTATTGACCTTAGGCACACAAGTTGTGTTTGTTGAACAAAACAGAACCACAAGTAAATATCTTATCTTTCTTGTAAGAAAGATTTGTGGCTCATGCTCTTCTCGTGAATGGACTTAATTCTAGTTGCTTGTATTTAGTTAGATATAAACAACATTTGCATGCTAAAAGTGAAACTACATTGAATTTTTTTTTATCAAATTTGTAAACGGAACGAAAAGAAGAAAAAAGGCAGAAGAAACTTGATTATAACTACTCTAACATTTCCATAGAGTCACGGTTTCTGATTTGATTTTCGTCTCTAATCCTTTTTTTCTTGGGTTTTGCAGGGTGTAAGAATAGTATGGGTATATCATATAACTTGGCTAGTGAACTCAGCTTGTCATGTATGGGGAAAACAAGCATGGAACACAGGCGATTTGTCTAAGAACAACTGGTAAAACTCTTCATCGATCACTCCTTAATCACTCGATCCATCTTAAGATAATATAGTTGTACTAAAAGAAACTCTGAATTATAATTTTGCAGGTGGGTAGCAGCTCTAGCATTCGGGGAAGGATGGCACAACAATCACCATGCTTTTGAGTTCTCAGCTCGACACGGCTTAGAATGGTGGCAACTTGATATGACTTGGTACGTCGTTAAGTTCCTTCAAGCCATCGGTTTAGCAACTGATGTCAAGCTCCCATCGGAAGCTCAGAAACAAAGAATGGCATTCACCAGCGACTGATCTTAAAAAACTACATGGTTATGCCTAAAGTCAAAACTGTCGGTTCGATTGAAGCTATGAAGGTTTTAAAAAAGGATTTTGTTCTGCTTTTTTGTGTTTACTTAAAGGTATATATCTGTGCAAGAGATTGTATGTGACAAACTGATTATGAATAATATCTATAATTACATTCAATACAAAAGGAAGCAAAAAAAAGATGACAAAAAATTTACGTTCTGTTTGGCCAAGGTGTCCACGGCAATTCTAGATACTCAACTGGTTTGAGTTTAGGAAACACGGTTTTGAAATCCCACTCAAGGCCTCTAAACACAATTCCTTTCGGGGTTGCCTCGTGAGCACACGACGATCTAGGGCACATCTCAGCGTCCAGATAGGTGTTTTGGATCACGAGTGTAGCCGTTCCTAACACGGACCGGATTTGGCAGATGTGAATCGCTGGTATTTTGGTTTCGCCTTTTATGAGGATGATTGGGAATGAAAATTGGACTCCTGGCTTTGGAGATCGATGCCAACCATAGTCTTTGCGTTTAGATTGGCATCGATACACGATTTCCGGGCGGATTAATCCCGTCATTGAGTTACGGATTGTTATGTTCATGTTTACGTAGTCTGGTTCCTTAAGAGCCACGGTGTTGGACGAGATCATGAAAGCTTGTAAAAGAAGACACCATCGAGCTAGGGTTTTGACGATGTTGTTGCTCTTGTTGTTGTTTAGATCCATCTTTTTTTTTGTGTGTGTTCTCGCTCGTTCGTGTTTTTCCCTTTCTCATAAATATATGTTAAGTATATCATAGCTTACTTGAAACAGAAACTGTTAAAACTTTCTTATATTTTCTCAAATGAAAGCAAACTAACTAACGGTATTTTAATTTGCCACAAACAAACAAATGGTTACATATGCTAAAAATGCAAGATTTAATTTTTGCTAACTTTAACTGAAATGCCAATGTTTAAGCTGTCACACATATAGGTAGGGTTTATTAGTCGGTTCAAAAAAAATGCTTCTGGGCCTGTTTATTTGAGCAGTCTCGGCCCAAACTCAGCTCATGAGTCTCACCATCTCACATGCTCATCACGTGATGCGCTCTCTGCCAACATGAATCGCGCGCGCACGTCAGCTATAGTAATTCTTATGCGTCATATCATTCCGTATATTGGTAACGTATGATCCCTCAAGAAATGTTAAACCCTCAAGAAATGTCCACCGTGAGTAGTAGTAGCCAGGCTATAGCGCGCTAGACCATTTGTTGAGCAAGTATTTATTTGGTAAAACTTTGTTTTCAGACTAGAGTTTTCAATTTTTCAAAAATGTCATTTGTGGTTTCGCAGATTCTGAGTGGATAGTTGGAATCTTTATCGATTACCAGCTCTCTCTCCTCATGTTTTGCCAAATACGGAACTACTGGTACTTAACGCTTGTGTTGTGTCGATCTATAATTGGTACGTACGCATTTGTTTATTATTTGGGCCGTAAGAAAACACGTGGTAGTGGGTGCGACGTGCAAAAACTTAAAAGTACTTACCAACCATTATTACTACGTACGTGAGTGAGACGCTGTGCTATCAGTAACCACACCGATCCCGTTTATATTCTAAGTTTTACTGCAAATGGTAATCAAACAAATTATTTGTTCTTTCATGAGAAGTGGCGGTAAATTCTATTATATTCATTCTAGAGGAATGAGTAAACTTAAGCAAAATACCCATGCATTAATGCATATCGAATGTTCAGGGGTTTTTTGCACAATATATATACTTAGTCCTGCTGCAATTTCTTTAATCATTTATATAAATCTATCATTTTTCGCATCTTGTTTTTTAATTTACCGGCCATGGATAAGTTTTTAGTCATGTATATATAGTAGCACATTGAATATGCATGTAAAGGCATAAACTTTTAGAACATTAAGCCATGATGTCTCTATCTACAACTCTCAAACCGCTTTCTCATTTTTCACCTTTTGTTAAAAGACATAACCCCAAAACTAACAATACCTTGTTCACACTTGACACACATAACTTTACAAACTCTTTTTGGTCCAAACGAGGAGGATCTGTGTCTCACAGGAAACACACGGTCGTGGCTGTTTATGAGGCACCGGATCATGTCGAGAGCTCATGGAGAAGACTCTTGTCGGAGGTTGTGGTGGTGAGAACGAAGAGGTCATTTTGGGAAAGGAGTTGGACTTCTTGGGACGTGAGCAAGTTAGTAATATTCGTCGGGACTCATTTGTTGAGCCTCTTGGCTCCATTTTACTTCAGTTGGGAGGCTTTTTGGGTTTTCCCTTGGCTCGTTTTCATCAATGGAATCTGCATTACCTTGTCTTATCATAGGAACCTTTCTCACCGAAGTTTTGATCTGCCGAAATGGCTCGAATATCTATTTGCTTACGGTGGCGTTCTGGCTTTTCAGGTTTACATATATATATATATATTCTCACTGTTTGATATGAACATTAGATTAAGAATATATATATTATGTATCTTTAATCGCAACTTCTAAATTGTGTGTGCGCGCAGGGAGACCCAATAGAGTGGGTGAGCAACCATCGGTACCATCATAAGCATTGTGAGACACAACGTGACCCACACAGCCCTACACAAGGGTTTTGGTTTAGTCACATGGCATGGATATTTGATACAAGTTCTATCCTTGAGAATGTAATAAAAATTATCAATTTGTAAAACCAAATTAATTTCTTGATGGCCATGTTAAGATGATCAAGTTTTTTCGATGCTAAGAATACCCTTTTTCCTATCCGGGGAAGAGACCTAACCCTGACTAAACCGTTGGGTGCATGCTCGCAGTGTGGTGGAGAGGAGAATGTAGATGACCTTGTGAGGCAGCCCTTCTATAGGTTCCTTCAGCGAACGGTCCTATTGCATATGATGGCTTATTCCTTCCTCTTCTATTTTTGTGGAGGCATGCCTTTACTCGTCTGGGGAATTGTAAGGATACATACCATTCCTTGTCTTAATCTCAATATACTATTATCCATGTAAAATAATATGAGAGAAACGGCAATGGCAGGGTATCACAATTGCGGTTCGACTTCACCTGACTTTTCTGGTGAACTCAGTTTGTCATATATGGGGAACACGAGCATGGAACACATCTGACTTCTCCAAAAACAATTGGTAATGTGCATACACACACATACACTTATACATATATCTAATCTAACTAAATAGTGATATTAGCAATTACTATATTGGTGATGAATATATCAGGTGGGTAGCAATTTTAACACTTGGCGAGGGATGGCATAACAATCATCATGCGTTCGAGTTCTCGGCCAGGCATGGACTCGAATGGTGGCAGCTCGACATTACTTGGTGTCTCATTAGATTTCTTGAAGCTATTGGTTTGGCCACTAACGTTAAGTTACCTACTGAAACTCAAATGAAGGGAAAGGCTTTGGTTTGATCTCTGCTCCTCCTGCTTCCATCTCCAACTACGAATCACTATTTCTTCAGTAGTTAGAGCTGTGATTTGTTGTGTCTAAAGAACACCAAGACTTTATAAACAATCTTTTTATCTACATACCTTGAAATCTAGATAAACGTTAACTGTTGCGAGGGGGAAACTCTATAATGGTACTAATAAGGGAATCTCAAATGAAACCATTTAGTAAAACACTAGAATTAATGGAAGAAACTGCTGCTTCACCTTTCACCTACTATGAATTGAGTAAGACAATATAATAACCTACAATCTCAGAGCTATCCTCTCAAAGTGTATAATAATAACTTGGGAGGCTGCATGGTGCGAGCTTGGTGAACAGACCAGACCTCACCTCGGTTGTTGATCTGACCCGGGAGCTGAGGAGACGCTTGGCCCTGCTCCGTTTTCTGGTGGTGCGGATATTCCCCACTTCCCTTCTGGACCTGGTGGTTCGATCACGTGGACCCCACCATCGGTTAGTCCAACTGCAAACTGGTTTGGTTCAGACGGATGTGCTGCAACTGTGGCTGGATATACTCTCGAGCTATATTCAATAAAAAGCCAGATGTTACTTATGTTGTTGTGTTTGTCTTAACTCTGCCAAAAGTTGAAATATAGCAGAGGGTTCTTACCTCGGGTTTGAAGGCAAATATGAATTGGGACCAATGCGGCACTTCAGTTGCAATGTTGTTGCCGTCAAGATACTCACACTTCCATCATCAAAGGCTGCATAGATTGACTGGCTATCACATGAATATACTGCATCTGTGACTGAACCACTTGACTCTTTCGGTATCCACTGAAAGAAGAAAGAAAGAAACAGATCAGGTCTTACAGGACATTAATCGATCAGGTATTTAAGGACATTGACAAAACATTTAATGTAATGCTGCTCTATGAGACATTTTGGCAGCATACCTGCTTCATGTTCTCTAATTTAGGAGCCTCATATATGGCTAACTGGCTGGCATGGACAACAAGTACATGTATCTGGTCTTGATGGAACTGAACGCGTGTATGAGCAAGTGGATTTGGTGAATGCCCGCTTGGAATTTGTATCTGTTTGCTAGCTTGTTTTTCCCATCCATCCATGCTCCATACACAAAGCTATACAGATAGAACCGTTTATATATTAGGAAACTGATAACACGGCAGATGAAAGCAGTGGCAAGATCTTTTTTTATAACATAATTGGAGGGGGAATATATTACAGCCAATGCAAATGCAGCATATAAGCATACCTGAGAATCAGCACCAGAGGAAACAAGAACATTTAGCACGTTTGAGAATGCTAAACCAGTCACTCTCTTCTGATGACCTTTCAATTTACTTTTAACCTGCATGATTCATTACCATCCAAAAGCTGTTTAGAATATTTGTTTCTATGACAAACTAAAAAATCCTTTTAACACTTTCAGTTGAGTCAGGATACCTCATCAACTCTGACATTGTAGATTTGAATAGAAGAGTCATCCATTCCGATAGCAATTATATTATTGTCTTGAGGATGGAAGGCAAGGGAAGTCGCTGCTGGAGGAGGAGCCATGAATGTCGTCATCGTCTGCAAAAAAGAAAGATAAATAAGTGAGCAAACACAGAGCTTGAGAAGCCAACTAGCCAAGCAGATGAATAGACGTGAGTAGGACATAGAGGGACCTTAAAAGTCATCATGTTGAATAAGGAAATTTTTCCTCCAGAGGCTGACATGACATAAGAATCATTTTTTGAGAGTGCAAAGCATGGAACTACATCCTCTTTGTTTCCCTCACGTGTATCATTTGTCATTAATACTCCACTAGATGGCTGCCAAAGCTGTGGTGGGACATTGCTGTTTGCCTAAACAAACAAAAACCATACAAGAAGCTATAACTATTGAGTTTCAAAAACACCATTATATGTGGTATTAACGGTTATGGTATACCTTTCCCAAAAGATTCCGCTCACTCTTTTGCCATTTCCATAGTTTATGTGCAGCATTTTCTGCTAATGCCAATATAGCACCTCCAGAATTTGTATATATCAACTTAACAACCTGCATCGAGAAATAAGATGACATCATGACCAAGATAAGAAGAGAGAATCAGACAAAGGACTCCAGAAATAAGTTTTATGCAAAGGAAACTTTAAGATAATTTTCATTTGAACTACTAGTAATGAAAATTGTCTATTTAATCATAGAATTCCAAATATAATAAAAGGAAGTATTTTAGCTCTAATAGTGGGAAATGATTGCTATATCATTCTTTTAAAGTAAGGTCTGCAACGCATCCTAGTTGGAACAAAATGACAACATGTTTCAAATAGATTGGATACATACTCTTGCTGGTAGCAGGGTGTCAGGAAGCCGCAGAGTACGAAGCTGGGAACGTTCACTGATCTCAGTCAGCTTCCAAGTCTTTGATTTCTCTGCATCATCAGCGATTCGTGGTTTGACATCTGGCAGACTGCGATTATCTCCATTCTAAAACCAAAAAATTATGAATAAACTTAGCAGGAATTCAGTAAAGCGTTTTGAATGAAAATATCTAACCGAACAAAATATCTTAAAACATTTCACAGGTAGGATTACCAATCCAGTAACAGATGCCACTGGTCCACTTCTTTCACCCATTGATAGACTCATTCCAGTGCTTGAATTTGGAGTGCCAAATGTGCCAACAATAGGACCCTAAAACAAAAATCATGCATTCAAATTTTTTGTTTTCTGCAATAGCAACCAGCCAGAACAGAATAAGAAAGAATATGATGACAAGTGTTTACCTTAGCAACTGACCCAGGAGGAGCTCTAGAGCTATCAAGGCCACGGTTTGCCATGGAATGCAAAATTCTGGAACCTTCAGCATTCGCTAGAATCTTAATTCCGTTATCAGTAGTTGAGACGGCCAGCAGAGTTCCTTCTTTATTGATCCTTAAGCAAGGGGAAGACTATTGATATTAAGTTAGCAACCAATTCTTTTAAAGGTCAATACTACAAACAGCAATTGAGGTAGACATAGACCCTTACCGGTAAACCCCCTTCTGCAGCCGTTGAACTCAAGAGATCAACACTATCCATATCCCAAAATTTGACTTGGAATTCATCACCAGCTACCAAAAATTTATTCTTCATGGTGTCGAACTGGACAACCCCCACAGACCGTTTCCCCAGTCCAAGATAAGTCCGCTTCACAGCTCCTTCACTTTCATTCCATTCAACAATGAATGACTCCCCCTCCTTACTAGTACCACAAGAAAATAATCTACAACAAACGAGAAGATAAACAAGATATGAACAAAAGGATAGATAAGTACAGCATAATAAGATTATAATATTACAGCATGGGAATCATTTACCTAGTCCCATCAGCACAATATGCCATCGACGTGCAAGATCGACCGGGGGCATCATAATCCACTCTAGAACCCATGTTGTCATATAACCAAGCCTTTATTTTCCCATCAACAGCAGTTGAGAATATGAACTGACAGAAAGAAAAAATCCCCATTATAACTATCTCAATGGCCAAAGAGAGCAAAAGTGAAAAATCTTGCACAGACTATAAATGTAGATTGAGAAACATAAAACTGCTCACATCATTGTATAGCAATACACTTGTAATTATCATAACATAAATTTGACAAAAGATGGAAATGCGAGAAATTAGGCATTCTGCTTGAGCAGAGAACACCAAATAGACAATTGGTAAACGAGATTGCATCTAATTGGATGCCTTAAAATAAAGAGCAAGAGACACTTTATGCATTCTACTCTACCTGAATATTCTCTTTCTGGTGTGGGCACACGGAATAAACAGGTGCCTCATGACCTTCAAAAGTGTGCAATTTATTTCCGGTAACAGCATCCCAGACCTGTATAGAAATTATTTATATAAGCAGGATGGTCTCATTATACAAATGTAAAAACATACGTCAAGATGCAAACCTTGATTGTCTTGTCTTCTCCACAAGTCACAACACATAATTGCTGGTTTGGTTGGGAGAAAGCAAGATCGTTGACATTACCAGCATGGGCATCAATCTGTAATGATAAACCAAAAAACAAACATCAGCGTGTTGGGATCCCAGCTGTTTCAAAGATTTAAGAATGCTGAACGGTGATAAAAACATATATTCAAAGATCCAAGAATGCTGCTCGATGATTATAACAAAGATTTAAGAATGCTGAACGGTGATAAAAACATATATTCAAAGATCCAAGAATGCTGCTCGATGATTATAGCAAACCTAAACAAAAAAACTACTATCAGAATCCTACAGAAAAGAAAACAATAATAAACCAAGGAACTATAAATTCTTACAGTAAACAGATTCCATGCCTATATCCACATATAACAATGAATATATATATAAAAAAACATAAGCGGAATGGTAACCTACTAGGAAAAAAGACAGACCTCTAGATGATTCCGTAAATCCTCGCCACCATGATATGAATATATATGCACAATATGCTTGGAATATGCGACACCTGAAATAGGAAGTAGACGTTACAACACTTGATTTGCCATAAAAATTATATGACAACCAGCCTCAACCCATGAGGGACACAAACACTTGACTAACGATACGCCCATAAGATCATAGAATGGCTTACCCAGTAGACCTCCATCAGGACTCCAAACAACTCGGTTTACTGCTGCAGTATACTCGCTAGCAAGTGAAGCCTAATGAACAAGAATGAAATCAGACAACGGGTCAGCAAAAGATAAAGATGTCCTTGATATAGTACGTGGCAATATTGAAAGCTTTTATGAGTAATCTATCTCAGAAAACTAGCTATTAACCTTGATATGTTCCTCACTAAAAAGAGAAGAAAATCCTCTGTATAGTTTTAACTAACTAACAACAAATCTCCCACCTCATTCGACTGTTACAGTAGATCAATAAAGAGGAACTATACCTGAAGGTTCACAGTGCAAGTAGCAAGATCCCAAACTTTAAAGCTTCTAGAAACGAGCTTCTCCCTGCTACCCACCTCCCATATTGCAATATCACCAAGATTGGTGCCAACTAGGAAACAAATGTAAATCCAAGATAAAGTAAGCAGATTGTACTGAGAAGATGAAAGTTATGCTGTCTGATACAAGTTTTGCAGGTTTCTCTGGCATAAACCAGAATAAAACAGAAGAATGATGCGTGCTTCAGAGGAGAAAACCAACCAAGGAGCATAGTTTGCTGTACTGGATGAAAATCCATGCTCTTAATGGCAGAACCCTGACTCAAAATCCTGCTAACGTTTTTGGGCAAGTCATCAGTAGAATAAGTTGCATGAGCATGGCTTTGCCCTGGATATGTGACTGGCAAGACATTGACTGGAAGATTATTAACCTGTAAAATGTTCAAAGAAAGTTGTGACTTCTAAGAAAAGTTGAGAACTTAAGCTGAAAAACGAACAAGCAGCCGTTAATACCCCATCTGAAATACCAAAAGGTCTGGGTCTCTTCAACACACTTTCAGAATCTGCCGTCTGATAATCCATTGATAGGCTATTAGTTGGAGGACTCCTGGGACGCTCACGCTTTAACATAGACACTGCAAGGAAAAAAAGAAGAATAAATAGATTATGGTAAGCTATGCAATTGGTAAACACACACAAACTGATCTCCACGTTATGGACTACAAAAAATGAAATAAATAAAAGTTTCAGACCTAAGACAGCACTTCAAGGCTATCTGACATTAAATTAAATGTTTGCTTCTCTATCTATTATCTATAAACAAGAGTATTGTGAAATTAAACAAAACGGCTGATATGAGCATATAGTTCTCTCTCTCTCTCTAATCCACCATAGAGACAGTTTACCACTAAAAACTGCTTTAGTCCGTAAAAGAAAAGAGAGACAGTTTACCACTACAGCTCTGGAAAATGTAACTCAGTAAATATATTTATATCATTTCATGCAGTTCAGTCAGTCAAAGAAGCACAGATAACCATCCAACTAATGATGATCTAAACAAGGGATGGCAAATTACATAACCGTATAAGCTAATATTTGGTAAACTAAATCTCCAACACACATATTTCAGAAGAATAAAATTAGTAGGGACAACATTACCAGCACTGTTGGGGGCACCTAAGCCGATAGGCCCAGCGGAAACAGTAGGGTGTTGTACCGATGGATTAGGCATCCATCCTGCAAGAGATGTTGTAAGAGGAGCTGGTGTTGGCTGAAATGGCTGAACAAGAGCATACAAACTAGCAAAGTTAAATTCATGTGCTAAAAACTAATCCAACAGAAGCTGTAATCTTAGAGCAACTTACACCGTGAGCACCTAATGGTGGGAAGCCTCCAACTTTAGGGACTGAACCCATTAAATGATTAGTTGTAGGGGAAGGAGTGTGTGCACCATTGGGATGCCCACACGTATGGTCAACAAATAGTGTTTTTATATCCGGGTTAGGCCTAGGATTCTTGCAAAGCTGATGTTGCCAGTTCAAACTATGATTCAGCAGAAGCAACGTTCAGTTAGTTGTTCCACCAAAAGAAAAACGGGAGCAAAAGTTAAAAAAACAAAGCTTGTACCTTTGATTTATTAAGGTTCTCAATCTAGAATTCTTCAAACTGGGAAATTGAAGTTTGTCTCGGAAGAGAGGATTTGCTTCAATCAGTTTTTTAAGTTCCCCAAGCATGATACCTCTTGCGGACTTAGTATCTCCATACTTGGAAAGCTGCTCATTTTCCCTTGAATTATTGCAAGTAAATGAAACATCAACACCACAAGCGCATGGTTTATAACAATCCAGTGGTCAATGAAACCATAAAAAAAAAGTGCTAAGAAAGTAAAGAATGTACCTGAAGTTAGTCAAGGTTAAAAGCATGGTAATCTCCTTAAAAAGCTCTTCGTTGAATGTCGAGAACACTTTCAACTCCTTAACAAGAATATCAACCGCCTTGGCATGATCTTTCCTATGGTAAAACAAAAGATGGGAAAACAAATCAATACTCAAAACCACACTTCAATTCAATAAAACTAAACAACACAAGTGAAACTTTACTTGTCAAGTGCTTCAAGGTACTTCTGCTTCCGAATCTCGAAAAATATTTTCATAGAGTATCTATTATCATCAACTTTAGTGAATCCAGAAAGATACTTCTCTACATCATCCCATTCACCAGCTGTTACACTATCTTCAAAGTACCTCATGTTGAAGAAAAAACCAGACTCTTTCTCCAACCTAATTAGTCAAAAAAAATATCCAAAGTTGTAACTGCTTCTGGATTAACATTGAAGAAATAATGCTAAATTACAAAATCAAAATTAATTAATCTTAATCCCTACTTTACTCTAATCCCGACAATCAAAGGAAGAGGGACCGCAATTAAACAATGATATAATATAAATTACCTGTGAACAGTATCTTTGAATTTCTCTTCATCGAGAAACTGAAGTATTAAAAACACGAGTTCTCTGCTGAGTGACGACATATCCTCTTCTTATTGCTCGCTCTCCGAAAGTAACAGATCGATCACAATACCACTCATGAACCACTAATCAAACACAAAGACACAAAGAGAGAATTAGGGTTTTATAAAAGAAAACATCTTCTTCACACCCCAAAAAAGGAAAGACAGATCTAAAAAAAAAAACGAAATCGATCGAATTCGAAAGACGAATCCCCCCAAACCCAGGTGGCACGAGATGTGCACGTGCGAGAATATACGAGAGAGGCTCCCGAGAAAGAGATTAAAGAAAAAAAGGAAAGTTTATAAATATAAATACCTGTTGAATTTTGACTTTGAAGAAGGAGAGAGACAAAGCAGAGAGGAAGAAGAGGAAGAAGAAGAAGAAGAAGAAGAAGACTTTGGAGAAGAGAGAGAGAGAGACGTGGGGGCTATTTATGGCGATAATTTCTGATGCTGTCTCGTTTTCGGAGTTTCCTTTTTTTTTTTTTGGATTTATTGCTTTTTATTTTAATTTATGAGTTTTTATGATTTAATTAATTTGTTTTTGTGTGGTCGTTGGGCTTCTATTTTTTTTAATAGAAGCGTGTATTTTGTAGATAGGAATTTACTCAAAAAGCTTAATCTCCCCACTATAATAAGTAACCTTCGTTTTAATTACTTTTTCTAAAATTTATTTTAATTTAATGTTTTCGTATTTTATTTTAATTTAAGTGACGTATTGATGTTGTTGCGAATCTAGTACAACACTGCTGTCTAATTTAATGCTCTCTCGTTAGGTTTTGAACGTAGCTGGGGATTTTTTTTTGTTTTTCAAACTATACATTAAAGTAGAGTATCTCATAATTGGTTTATTTCTGTTTCTGTATAGAATTTAGTGCCATTATATTATTTTTATGACATCAACTAACCGTCAATTAATATTGCAAATATTTTTTTTATGAATTAATTATTTAAGTAATGGATTTTGAAGTTTTTAATTTAGAGAAGAATAGCAGTAAATCAGATGTGATATTTTTATTTCCAGTTATGTAGTACGCAAATTAATTAAATTTTATTTTCTTCATCTTTTATTGTCAAAAAAACAAATTAAAGGTTTTATGGATAATTTACTTTTGGAAAAATATAAATCTTATGTGGTAACAAATAAGTGAATTTTACAAATGTGTATTCTTTCTTTTTTGTTATAGTAATTCACAGTAAAAAGTGGAGTTTTATTCTATAATACGGTTTGTAACGCATTTCCGTGAATATATTATGCTAATTTGTTAGGAATTTAAGAGATATGGCCTATTCACATGTTTAGTTTTGTTCTATTTATAAAAAAAAAAAAAATCAAAATTTATATTTGTACTTTATTTTTTTTCCCATGGATGTTTTGGCTAGTAATTACTATGCTACTTCAACAGTCCATCCACATTATGGTTCTAGTAGGAGTCATATCAAATCTTCTTACAAGTATTCCTACACCAGTATTGCTTACATTGGTTTGGGCTTTTAGGTCTAGATTATCGGGGGAATTGACTGGCCCAATTGCTAAACATGATTGGGAATCAATTTCGTCCCAAACATGTTTTCCTTGAACAATCACTTTGATGACAATGACACACCCAGACAGTTATCAATGACTGCAATTAATCAGCAAATGGTTCCATAAGCCCATCTGCCCATGTTGGTGAAGAAGCATCACCTCAAATATATAATTTTAAGATGAGAGAGCAAACATTCCTTTCTGATCGCTCTGAATATTTTAGCAATTTACTAAACGTAAAGTTATTTTCATAGCTTTAATTCAAAATTTCTGTAACTAGAGCTAGCAAAGAAACAAAGACTTGTGTTTAATATTATATTTTTGAAGAAGATAGTAGAATCTTCTGTCTATTTGTTTAATATTTGAAACATCGAATAAATGGTTTCAATGAGTTGTCCTGACTCATCAGCCGACCCTTAACAATGACTACAACAACTTCAAATTTTAAAACATCAAGTATCTTCAACAACATACCCTTTCCGTTTTATATTAAATAATTGGTAAAATCCAGCTTATTTATAATTATGTTATTTCTGTATAATACATTACAGAAGAGTAAAACAAAAACTTTAAAACGACACATATAATAAAAAGGAAAAATAAATAAATAGATATGAGAAAAAAATACAGTTGGAACTTAATATATACACTTTTATACAACGGATACTAACGTTCAAAAATTTTATTCTTCTTTTGGTTAAAGTTTTATTTATTGTTTATGACTTTTCCATATCAGCTTCTTTTTTAATACTATATATATATTTTTAAAATTTGTTTATTTTATGCGAGCAAAAAAAAAAAAAAGTGTGCAAAAATAATAAAAAAGAACAAAATAAATAGTCTACTTGTACTTCTGTCTCTCTCTCTCTCTGTTTATCAATCTCACATCGAGACGAAATTAGAGCTACTCAGACTTGTTCTATTAAACTGTTACCTTCTCCAGACAAAGCGTTACCTTTTTTTTTGGTCCGTACGAGGAAAAATCTAGGAGACAGAGCTATTTGTTCGAAAGATGCAACTTTTAAATAGCTGTTGTGGAAAAGGATTTGATGGGTATGTTTGAATCATTGACTCGATAATTGTTACTCTTCCTGTTTCTCTCTATGGGTTTGTCTGTTTTATTTCCTTTGTTTGGGTTGCTGCAAAATTCTGTTTATTGGTTAAATCGGTTATGGTTGTTCTTCTTGATTAGGGTTTAAAGATTCTATATCAATTTTGGATGTTTGAAATTTGGAGCTTATCTTTTGTTCAATTCTCTATGCCTTCCCTTTATCTCTAATGTTTTAAAATGTAAAGTCTGTTCTTTTTTTTATCATCCTCACTATATAATATATCACCTGATTGATCCTTGAAAGTTTCATCATTAATAGCAATTTGAGTAGTTTCAGGGTGGTCTTATTCCTTCTAAAGACATGGTTTTGCAAGGGATAATTGATTCAACTGTTGTTCTGCGTTTCATAAGTTATTTGTTTGTTAATGTGTTGATGAATGATCTAAATATAAGTTTTTGAGGATACTGAGATTAAATTACACAGGAAGAAGAAAGAAAAGGAAGAGCCATCTTGGAGGGTATTTTCACTGAAGGAACTTCATGCAGCCACCAACAGTTTCAATTACGATAACAAACTCGGTGAAGGTCGATTTGGTAGTGTCTATTGGGGTCAGCTATGGGATGGCTCACAAGTAATTTGACCTCAACATGTTATCTAGGACTTGCTTCTTGTTCAAACTGGAGATCTTGTGAGGTTGATTATTTTGTCTTTTTACAGATTGCAGTCAAGAGGTTGAAGGAATGGAGTAATAGAGAAGAGATAGATTTTGCTGTGGAAGTCGAGATTCTTGCTCGTATTCGTCACAAGAATTTGTTGAGTGTTCGTGGCTACTGTGCTGAAGGACAAGAACGTCTTCTTGTGTACGAGTACATGCAGAATTTGAGCTTGGTTTCACATCTTCATGGCCAGCATTCAGCTGAATGTCTTCTAGATTGGACCAAGCGAATGAAGATCGCCATAAGCTCTGCTCAGGCCATTGCGTGAGTCTCTCTAAAACCGTTCATGAAAAGTTTAATATGTCATTGTTTCTGACTCTTTTGTTCTTTGCTCAGCTACCTACACGACCACGCAACCCCACATATAGTCCATGGAGATGTGAGAGCTAGCAATGTGTTGTTAGACTCTGAATTTGAAGCTCGCGTTACAGATTTTGGTTATGGTAAGCTGATGCCAGATGATGATACTGGAGATGGAGCTACCAAAGCCAAAAGTAATAATGGATATATCTCACCAGAATGTGATGCATCAGGAAAAGAATCAGAAACTAGCGATGTGTACAGTTTTGGTATCCTTTTGATGGTACTGGTTAGTGGCAAGAGACCACTCGAGAGGCTAAATCCAACAACAACGCGGTGTATAACAGAGTGGGTTTTACCACTTGTTTATGAAAGAAATTTTGGTGAAATCGTTGATAAGAGGCTGAGCGAGGAGCATGTGGCAGAGAAACTGAAGAAAGTAGTCTTGGTGGGGCTTATGTGTGCTCAGACAGATCCAGACAAGAGACCAACAATGTCTGAAGTGGTGGAGATGCTGGTGAATGAATCAAAGGAGAAAATATCTGAACTTGAAGCTAATCCCCTCTTCAAGAATCCATATAGCAGCAACGAAAACAATAGAGAGCATGTTGCAGAGGAAAGCTCAGATGTGATCTTAGAAGATAAAGATCATCAACAACAACAAGAATAGCAATGGTTAGGCACAGTAATTCGTTTGGCAGATTATTTTTAGAGGTCTTGCTTATTTTTTTTAGTGTGTTTCTTGGTTCATAAAATTGATTTGATCATTACTGATACTGGAGTTTGTAAGGTGTGGTATTGGCACATATAAGATTGAAACTTTTATTCTGGATTATACTGAAACTTTCTCATCCTTTAACACGATCTTTTTCACAATGAGGTGAAATACATTTACACATTTTTTTAACCAATCAGTTCTGTTTCTTGGAGGAAGATGATGATGATAGGGACAAAAGGATAACGGAGATTACAACAGGAGCTATGATAATGAAGAGGGCTAGAGTGAGATTAGGTCTTGTGATCTGTGGGAACAAGACACTTCCGTATTTGATTATAGCTGCACCTGCCACTGAACCAACTCCGATCTTCAACAAGTAGTTTAAGTCCTCCTGTACATTTTGTTGAAGGGCACACAAGAAAAGAGGGCTTATTTGTATTTGAAATTATTTGAGTCCAAAATTAAGTAAAAATATTATGACTTTTTGGGATCAAATTTAAAATATAGGGGCAATTTTATAATTTTGAATGCTTTGAGCCCCTCCAGCAAATAAAAAACAAAACGCTAATCCACAGAACTGACCTGAATTCCTTGACCGTTATCTGCTTGTTCCGACCGGTCATCGGAAGCCATAACGCGAAATGACCGTTTTGTCCCTGAACAGTTTGACGGGTTTCGAAAACTGGTCACGAATTTGACACTACTCATAGTCATCTTCTTCGTCGGTTCTAAGCTCCGGTGAACAGAGCTCGAACGAGAAAGCGTGGGAACTCCAATCGCCATACCGGGAACGAAGACAGAACCTGACATCTCTCTATCTTTTCTCTCTAATTCTGTCGTATTTTGTGGTCACACAGGCTTGTGAATGGCGTGAACAGAGGATAAGAGAGAGAGACACGACGCTTACCAAAAACACATCTCACGTTTTGCGTCGATTCTTGAAACTTTAGAACGCAAACGCTCCCCACAAACCCACGTTTGCGTTTTCACTCACTTTCATAACAAACTAAAGATTCTGAGGAACAAATACGTAAGGAAAAAACCTGAAAAAATCTTAGTTTATTTTTTATTTGCCTGTTTAATATCTATATTATATAATTTGTCCAAATAATACTTAGGTTAATTATTTTCTCTTTAAAAATCTTCATTTTGTATTAATTTGGCAAAATCAGACATCCAACTTAACGGATGTTAACTTTTTAACAGATGTTTATAGTTAAAATTTAACTCATGATATTTACAAATATATATACAATCTATTTTCTATATTCTATAAATATGTTACCTTAGTCTAGCGGTTAAACACAGATTTAATTTTCTGATATACCTGGGTTCGAAACTTTCTTACGACGTTTATAGTCTCTTTTTTTTTTCCTTCTTCTTCTTTCTCGGAATTTAAAGATTTCATCCAGACAAAATTAAGTTCATCTTCTTCTTATTGGTACGATGTTTTTAACTTCTCAAGAGAGACAAATAACACGAATTGATGAAGCTCGGCTTAACTTCGACAAAGCTACTTTTAATTTTTTTCGAAGGTTCTGTAAAAAAAATTCAGATCCAAACAGCGATTTCAACATGACGATTTCTTTTAGGTTTATTAATTTGATTAGCTTTTGTTATTGTGTGGTCAATTTGATTGGGGGATTCAAACCTAAATTTGAGAAAGCAAAAAAAAACGAATCCAGATTTGGCGAAGAAGATGAAGTCCCAAAAAAAAAAAACGAATACAAAGACGTAAGCGAGATTCGTACCCAGGTTAAACATGAATTGAATATCATATTTTGCCTTGACTAAGATAACTTAATTGTAAAATTTTGGAAATAGATTGTATATATATTTGTAAATACGATGGGTTAAACTTTAACTACAGTTAGAAAGTCTGTTAAAAAGTTAACAGCAGTTAAGTTGGATGTCTGATTTTATCAAATTAAACAAAAATGAAGGTTTTTAAAGAGAAAAATAATTAACCTAAATATTATTTGGGCAAATTATATAATGCAGGTATTAAACGGCCAAATAAAAAATAAATGAGAGTTTTTTCAGGTTTTTTCCCCCAAGATTTTTATAATACACCTAAAAAGAACCAGCGATCTTTGTCTTCGCTAAAACAAACCAAATCTAGGAAACTTGTTTAATAATAACATGCTTAAACTTGTTTATTTTTAAACAAGTGTTCTTGTACCAAATCCCACTCATATGTATTCATGTGTCTACCGTAAGACCAACGATCTTTTTCTTGGTTAAAACTTAAAAACAAACCACATACACACCATGTTTTGTGAGTTTTTCTTTGATAGAAGACACTGGCAAGAATGAGCATCTTATTATTAAACAAGTGTTCTTGGCTTTGCATTTGTTGTTATTCTATTAAATTTAACGTATTGCAGCTAGTATTTAGGGGGAACCTTGCATTCACCATTATATAGTGAATTAGTGATTGTGTATGATTTTATAATATGTATTTCACCACAATTCAAACATCAAACCGAAGGTTTTTTCCATATCACTGGATCTCCGAATCGAATTGGTACCATAGCAGATCAATAGTAATTTGATTAAAAATACAAAGAAAAGCAGATCAATAGTATAATAACTTCTTAATGAAATATTTATATATATACACATTTTTTATAAGCATATTTTTGTATAAATAAATAAATAAATGATATATATAAAGAAATAGATAGAGGAATATATATATATATCTATAAGCATTTTACCAAAAATGTATCTATTTTAGTTTTATTTATTTTGAAAGATAATTTATATTGGTTAAATGAATGGATGACCATAGAATATGATATAACTATAAGAGAATGTTGTTTGAATTTTAACAATTTTAACTAAATTAAATGGATTATATTTTACACATAAGATACCATTTACTTTATCCATATGTTTAGCAATATTATAATTTAGGAGAATTTGTATGGTGTTCAAATGCATTTAATATTTTTTATATAGTTTAATTCAAAATATTTAATTATGGTAAGTTTAGTAATTATGGTGTTGAATTTGTATGGCATATGTTTGGCAATTAGTTTTATCATGATATAGTTTCTAATTTAAATGTTTGGTAAATTGAATAGTAGAATTAAATAAATAAAAAATAAAAATGCTAAGAATAATTGTGGGTTTACCACATCAGAACTAAAACCCCTCTTTTAATATATACACTAGATAAGGCCCGCCTATTTAGGCGGGTGTACATGAAATTTTTAAATACTTGAACGGGTCTAAACTTCAAAATCCAAAAAACTCGAACCAGAACCTGAATAGGTATCCAAACATATCTCAAATATAAATATATATTAGTTACATTTATACTTATATATAGAAAATATTAGGATATTTTTGGATATATTAGTTATTTTTGTGTATTTTTAGATATATTCAAGCAAAACTACTCGTGTTGTTTTGGAAATTTTTGAAATTTTCAAATAATTTAATAGATTTGCACACAAAATTTGATATTTCAATATATAAATAAACTCGAACCCGAACCCGAACCCAAACTGAACCCGACCCGAAATCTTAAATTACCCGAACGGGTCCTAAACTTCTAAACCCGAAAACCCGAACCCGAAATATCCGATCCGAATACCCAAACGCCTAGGCTTAAAAATTAATAGAAAAAATAGAAATCCACAAAAATATTTAGAAACCAAACATTGTTGAAAATATATTTTCTATATATGCCGTAATCTCGTAAGCTAATTTTACATCATGCAAATTAATATTAAATAAGTTAAAATTAATAAATGAAAATAATTGAAAAGTTAAATCTTATAAGCTAAGTTATTTTTCTCAAAATGTTCTATTTTCACTTATAATTACATGAGTTAAACACAGATTTGTTAATTTTCTTTTTGTTGAATAAATGTTTATAAATATATAGACATATAAATTAGTATATGTAAATTTGTTTACTTTTTAAGATTTTCTACTTTTTTAGAGAATAAAAAAGTTAAATTTTGAATGACACATGTAAACATCTGATCGTTTGACTTGACACGTGACACGATCCTATGAGTTAGCAACTTTGAAAACCATACTTTATATAATAAGATTATTATGAGATCATTCAAGAAATAGTTTTACCTTTTTACAAGACATAAATGTGCAAAAAATTACAAAAATCAACGCCCAAAATTATGATAATTTCAGTGGGATTGTTCTCAGTTGAATTGAACGATGCGCATAGATGTAATGGCCTATCGTCAAGCTTAGGTATTGTTCCCGTATTTCTAGGAGGCCAACTCGGTTCCTTGGCTCAGACTTGACTACATCCCCCGGAATATGGAACGACAGAGATTCCACCAAGTTCTTTGCTCGTAGTGATGTTTTGAAGATCGGAAAGTTTGTGGACGGGAGGAAATTCATGAGAGATATTTGGAACCGCTCTTATTAACAAAGACATCAAAAGAGGCACATTTCTCCGGCTAACATCACCACCAAGAGCAACTGGGGCTCTCCAAAGCTTGGGCGAAAGCAGATACTCCACGCCACCGTTGATGCCTATGTCTCATTCAAACTCGCTATCGCCTTTGTTCCAGTCACCAATTTCGATTTCGATTTCGACTGATCTAAGATTCCGATTTCGCATGTTATTCTCCTTTTTTTTTTTTCTTCATGCGTTTTTTTTCTTTTTTCTTTTTCTGATATGGATTTTTGGCGAATAATAATTAGTAGCCATATATTTTCTTTGTTTGTTTGTTCCAAGAAAAATAAAAATTGCCCACGTGTTCCTTCTAGAAACTTCGAGCCCAATAAGTTTGGGCTTGTGCAAAGAATGGTGTCGCTTTCTCAATCTTTTTATCATCACAAAAACAAAACATTGTATTACAAGAGGAAAAATTCGAAGTTTATTTTATGTATAAAGAAAAACATTAACATTTGATGATGATGGAACAGTTCTCTCTATGCATATCAATATACTTCGTTCCATTCAAAGAGAGCAGGGTTGCATTGCATGCATACGTACAAGAGGTTATATAATAATGTTTTACAACAACTTTTTTTTTTTTTTACAACTATTTTGACATATTTCTTTTTTCTTCTATATTAATTTTCCCGCGTTCTTTTCATAATATTTGCACTACTTTTTTTATTTTTTTTGTATTTGCTAATTTGTTTTTCATCTTTTAAACCGATGAATACATATATATATATATATATATATATATATATAATTATAATCTGAAATTTTCTGAACAAAAAGTTAAACTAAAAACATGTTAAAAGAAATGTTAACTTACAAAAAAAGAAGAGGAAACGATGATATCTACCAGAAATTTAAAAAATAAATAAATCGAAAGGGAATAGATGGAATAATTAAAGATTGCAAAAGATAAGCCCAAAAGATTTAGGGTTTAGGACTTGCTTTGTATATATAGCATGTTAACTTGGAGATTTTAAGAAGAAAAAAAACTAACAAAAGATGGCATCATTGCGCAAAAAAAACAGAGCTTTGCATTGGATACAAAGGAGACGTGTCAAAGGAAAACTCAACGATGTTGATCCTTGTAATGCAACAACAGAAGCAAACATGATTTACCTGAGAGCTTATTGCTGCTAGAGATCTTCTCGAGGCTACGTAATCCCAGAGATGTCATCGTTTGCAAAAGCGTGAGCAAGAGGTGGAATTCTTTGCTATCTTCTTCTTTTCATTACAATCAGAGCTTGGCTTTGATCCTCAACACACAACCTCCGTGTGCTACAAACGAAATTTGCTTAGACGGTTGGAAAGGATTCAATTTAAGCAACTATATCGATCCTGAGTTTGCTCATTCTCTGGTTTGTGTTCTAGCCTCCTACAAAGATGTCTTGCTATGCATGAAATATTATTCTTCACGTCGTGAGCTACGAACACAATTCTACATCGTGAATCCTGTGACAATGCGATGGACCAGTATTCCTGAAACTCACAGGGAGTTCTCAATATTACCTATCGGGTTATCACGGAATGGGTCAAAGGGAAAGTACTATGTTGTCAAGCTGACAGCGACTACACCTTCTCAGCTTAAAGTTTACGTGGTAGATTCTAAGCGCGGTCAAAGGAAATTCTATTGTATCGAGCATCCGCCTTGGTCAGAGTCGGGATGGTGGCCAACGCAATGCCAGGCCGTGAACTTTAACAAAGCTCTACACTGGTTAGCCCATGACGGACCTATTGTAGCTTATAACCCTAAGTATAGGCATGCATGCATAATCATCCATCGTTCCCAAGAGATGCACCATGCTTCTCATGGTCATGGCGCCGTCGTTTCAGAGACCTTAACCGTCTCCATGGGCCATCTACGCATCATTCAGCTCGTTTGCTATCCCTTTCCCAGTGAGTTACTAAAACCTAGCCCATTCAAACAAATCTAGACACTAATAATAATAATAATTAATTTTCTCCTTTTTTATGTTTCTAGATGATCATCACCATCTTTCTATTTGGACACTCGTGGATTACGAACAATCCTTGTGGAAAAAAGAGCACGATTCTGTCTATTTCAGAGACATGGTTTCTGGTATTCCGTGGATACAAGATTACATGCGGCAATATAATCTGGAGACAACTAAACAAATGTCCTTCCTCATGGCAGTTTTCATGGATAAAAGGGCACCTCCAGAAACGAGAAAGCGGATCATTTTCCCACACCCTTTACTTTGCCATCCGAACAATCCTCTTCTAGTTTACTTGTATTTACCTGAAAGCATCGTCTCTCTTGATGTTGCAACAAAAAAGCTGCAGTTAATTACCAAAGACATCAAAAGAGGCACGTGTCCTAAAGTTGGTAGATACGAATCAGGATATGACATGGTGATACCAATGACACTTCACTTAGAGCCATCTTTGCTCTCGGACCATGAGCGTGTGCTGCTGCCATGTCACAAACGTACACATGTTGTTAGATAGGTCCATTGGAGTTCCAAATGACATGAAGAAAATATAATGTCAATTTTTTTTACCATGATATGAATGTGCTTTTCTTTTTCTCTAGAATCAAAGCTACAAAGAATTTTCTTAAATTATCATTCAATCAATCGGCTTAATTACTTTCAGAGGTGATTCCCTTGGGAGCTAGATTGTATTTGCACTTTATAAAACTGACAAGGACAGAAAAAAACTTATACTTCATGTCAAATCAAGAAAGAATATTAATAGTGTGATTCTTCTAGTCATGCTTTGTTAAAAAGAGACTCAAATCCAAGATGGTTGTTTGTTCTACAGAGAATGGTAAATAATACACCGATTCATCGTAATTGGACAAATTAGAAAACGAAATATACACAGGCTAACAAAACTTATGTCATGAATCTATAATTTGCAACCGAACAAGAAAATCGCCAGGAATAGAAGAACAAACCATGCCTTAGCTTGCAGCTCTCTCGAGTGGTTTCGAGTTAAACCTCTAAATCTTTTATCTACGAACGCGAGCAATGCCAAACATGCAAATCAATATATTCATTCCATTCAAGAGAGTAAGATCGCATCCATACAAGACAATAGTCACAGTACTTACATATAAACTCTTGCAAATTTATACTTAACAGTATTTTCAGAAAGATAAAACCATTTGAGATTAGCTTAGTTTCACGAAAAACCTGATCAAATCATTTCTCAAGGATCTTGCTCATAACAGTTCTTGCTAGATCAATACTTCCTTCTTCGTCATCTACTTCTGTTCCGGCTTCTCTGACTGATATTCCATGTCCGGACAAAGAGCAACGAAGAACAGAGTTAACCTGCTTCCTTAATCTGGCATTATCAATCAGAACCTCTGTCAGCATCTTCCTTACTAGATCGTCTGTTCCACGATGCCCTCCTGATGTTAGCTTCAGCTTTTCCACTTCCTCTGAGAGAAGCTGCGTCTGTTTTCGAGAAAACATTAACCTCTTTTGTCTCAACATGCGTAAACTCAGTATCAAAGAGCAATGGGTTGATCCTATACCTCAGCAATTAGAAGACCTATTCGGTTATCGGATGTTGCTAGTAGCTCGATGGCTTCGGATAGAGATGATGAGTCCATTATTAATTTACCCTCCTCTTCAATGTCGAACTTGACATTGCATTCTTGAAGCCGGTTTTGTAGAACATCACACTCATGCAGCAACTTCTTGTCTGCGTTTTTTGCAGTTTCTTCTCTATCCTTCTCCCGTTGAACAATTCTCTGAACATTGCATAAGGTTTAAGCGTTAAAACTTCCAGATTCTCCAATTCTTAGAAGAAGATTTTACAGAATTAATAGACTTGAATAAATCTCCTGCGACGAGGGTTTTTACCTCCATCTCCAGTTTTTCTTTCATTATGCCGCTAAGCTCTTGTCTCAAATCTGATTGAGTGGTTCGGAGAGACTTGACCTCTTTAACGAGGACTTTCAGCTCTGCTTTCGCTTTCACTTCCAGCTCTTCGTGTTCTTTATGAAAATTCTCAAAATTTTCTCTTATATCATTGATCTGCTGCAGCAACATCTGATTTTCTTGAACAAGTGACTCATTTGCAGTCTCAATATGTGTTTTCTCGTCCTATAAGCCAAATATAAAGAAAAACATCTATAGTTGAATGCAAATGAATTTTACAGTGAAAGAAACTAAGAGAAACACAAACCTTTATAGAGTTTAAAAACGATTCCATTTCCATGCATTGCTTGCGGAGTTCCTCCATATCCCACTGAATTTGAGTAAATCTTTCCTTTTCATCTAGGACTGTTTTCTCCATGCCTTGCTTGCAGCTCTCTCGAGTTGTTTCAAGTTCAACCTCTAAATCTCTTACCTACGAGACCAATGCCAAACATACAATGCAACATATTCAAAGAAAGCAAGATGGCTGATCATTTGAAGCAGAAATAATGTGGGGGAAGAAGACAGAGAGGAGCAAAAACACAGGTGATAGTTGTGCACACCTTTGTTGACAGAAATTGTCGAACGGCTAACTCCTGATTCAGCCTTGAGATAAGATCTTCCGTGTCAGCTTTTGCTGTTTCCAGTCTCTGCTTTAATGTATCAATAACCCTCTTTAATTTATGTCGCTCCTCAGACTGAAATACAATAGCAAGATCCTTCTGAGTCTCAGTATCTCCACCTACTGCACCATACATGTTTCCATGGGCTTCACCATGAATATCCATAGCGCCTTGGTTAACTAAATCAGGTTCCACAGCAGTTGACGCCTCAAAATCGCTTACATGAGTTTTTTTAATGCTTTCAATGGTCAGTTCTTGAAACTTTCTATCACTTCCATCCAACCTCTGAATTCCAACTCCACTAGAAATGCCCCCTCTGGTTACGGTACCAGTTGCTGCATCTCCATTAGTACTAGAAAGACGTTCAACTTTTTCCTGAAAAGAACTTTGATCTAGAAGTCCATATTCTGTGATCAACTCATGCCAATCAGTCACATTATCTACAGCAGTTGAATTCCTTGAGAAAAGATTTTTGAGATTAGCTTCGTCATGCTTCATTGTTGAGGCATTAGATGTCTCATCAGCAGAATCATTGTCATGATCTATGGTAACTGATGAACTACCAGGGACATCAGAGATGGTGGTAGGTAGAAGTGACGGAATGTCCCCAGAGGTATCTTCAGTTTCTTGATATTCATCATTAAAATCTGAAGAGATTTAAAGAGTAAAGAAGCAAATTAGTAAATAGGCAAATACATGCAAGGTTTTTAGACAACAATACAAAATGAAGTGGGAGCTCAGACAAATTAAATTTAACTTCCTATTGCATATTTTCTCTACCAAGAGGAAAAAAAAAGAGGGAAAAGAAGAGCACATACAAGACCTGACAGCAGCTTCAAGCTCAAGAAATGTAGCTATAAGAGCGCTTCTGGATATATCAATATCTGACAAAAGTCTATTCATCCAATCTTCCAGAGAGCACCTCCTCTACAATAGACTAAACATATTGAGAATATTATTGCTGTCACTAATCTAAAGTGTTGAGAGAATCGAAATCTACCTCTTCCAAAAGTGTCTGGTTTCTCATCCTCAGAATCTTCTTTGGTGGTGCCTGGGGTAAGCTTTTCTTCACAAACTCCTTTTTAATCTGAAAACACGGTAGCCCAATGACAATGTCTAAATATCTGAAATGAGTAAGCCAGAACAAAGAAAAGAGTATCGAGGAAAGAAAGTACTCACAGACGAATATAACTCCAAGAAATCATTGAACCTCCTAAGTACCAGCCTAGCAGAAGTGATTCCCTCAGGAGATTGTATCGCTACTTGCACTCTATAAAACTGATAAGGACACAAGTAAAATCTTAAGACTAACATATTATAGCTAGAATGACTATACCAACAGGTTGGTACAAATATCTGTAAAAGATAAGATAATACACACCACGGCAGGATCTGAAACGCTTGACTTGGGAAGGTCAACCCAAGAAGGGACAGTGACACAGTAACTCCAACCAGTTCGATGATCATGTGGCCAAACCGTGTCCCTTCCTTCCTAAGACAAATTTACAGTTAGAAACAAATTCCAAACAGAATCAACGAATTCGAATATTGCAGAGAGAAAATGATTACCAAATGACGAGGAGGAGAACTCCAATCCATTCCCAGAGGTAACGGAGACCTCCCGTCGTGGCGATGCGGCGGAGATGCTCTTGAATCTGTGTCCGGTTCTCGTCCATTAGCTCCGTCGTGACTGTAGCTCGTATTACGGCGGTAATCGTCTTCTTCGCCTTGGAAGAAAGGGCCAGGAGAGAGGAAGCGGTGAGATAGTGGCTCGCCGAAGGGACCGGAGACGTTGTAATTGAAATCGAGAAGAGAAAGATCGTGCGCGTATAGATTCATTTCCTTTCTACTCTCTTGATTCCTTCTTCTCCTTTCTCGATCTCTCTCTATCAAACAAACAAAATTTGCTCTCTCTGTGTTCTTGGAGCAACCGAGTCAAAACGCTCCGTTTTGCTTTCTCAGTTTAGTTTATGTAATTTGATAAGTAGTAATTTCACAACAAGTCGCTCTCGTCTAGTGGTTTGCGTATTAATCAATTTGTGCGACACGAGTTCGATCGACTTTAAGAGCGGTGAAGATAGAACAAATTATGTGACGGAAGCCGTCACAGTCGTCCTGACCAACTGTGACGATAGCAAGTGCCGTCTGAGCTCTTTTTTTTTTTTGGTTCCGGTTGAGTGACTTGGTTGTTGAACATCCGGTAATGCGACCCGGTTCGGTTCGACCGATTATGAGGAGACGACAGAACAATAAACATAACGGCCGAGTCCTCCCGTCACTGTCCGAGCTCGCTTTTGATTATTGTAGATTTTTATGTGTTTTTGGAGATGATTCTGCGAAACCCACTAAAATCTCCTTTTAACTCTGAACTATCGATCTTCAAGGCACTGCTCATGTCAACGATCACAGAATCTATATCCAATGATTACTCTCGTTTCATCTCTATCCTTGGAGTTTGCAAAACGACGGACCAATTCAAGCAATTACATTCACAAAGCATTACGAGAGGTGTAGCACCAAACCCAACATTCCAAAAGAAGCTCTTTGTCTTCTGGTGTAGTCGTTTAGGTGGCCATGTGAGTTATGCATACAAGCTGTTTGTGAAAATACCTGAACCAGACGTGGTTGTGTGGAACAATATGATCAAAGGTTGGTCAAAGGTGGATTGTGATGGTGAAGGAGTTAGATTGTATTTGAATATGTTGAAGGAAGGTGTGACTCCGGATAGCCACACGTTTCCTTTCTTGTTGAACGGTCTTAAGCGTGATGGAGGAGCTTTGGCTTGTGGTAAGAAGCTGCATTGCCATGTTGTGAAATTTGGATTAGGTTCTAATCTTTATGTGCAGAATGCTCTTGTGAAAATGTACTCTTTATGTGGACTAATGGATATGGCTCGTGGGGTTTTCGACAGGAGATGCAAAGAGGATGTGTTCTCGTGGAACTTGATGATCTCTGGGTACAACAGGATGAAAGAGTATGAAGAAAGCATTGAGCTTTTAGTGGAGATGGAGAGGAACTTGGTTTCTCCAACTTCTGTTACCTTACTTCTTGTTCTCTCGGCTTGTTCTAAGGTGAAAGATAAGGATCTCTGTAAAAGGGTTCATGAGTATGTTAGTGAGTGTAAGACTGAACCCAGTTTGAGATTGGAAAATGCTCTGGTCAATGCATATGCTGCGTGCGGGGAAATGGATATAGCGGTGAGGATTTTCAGGAGTATGAAAGCTAGGGATGTGATTTCTTGGACATCTATCGTGAAAGGGTATGTTGAGAGAGGGAATCTGAAGTTGGCAAGGACATATTTTGATCAGATGCCAGTGAGAGACAGAATTTCGTGGACTATTATGATTGACGGTTACCTACGAGCTGGTTGCTTCAATGAATCTCTGGAAATATTCCGAGAGATGCAAAGTGCAGGTATGATACCCGATGAATTCACCATGGTTAGTGTTCTCACAGCTTGTGCTCATCTGGGTTCCTTGGAGATAGGTGAATGGATTAAGACATACATAGACAAAAACAAGATCAAGAACGATGTTGTTGTGGGGAATGCTTTGATCGATATGTATTTCAAATGTGGGTGTTCTGAGAAAGCACAGAAGGTTTTCCATGACATGGATCAGAGAGACAAATTCACATGGACAGCCATGGTTGTTGGTCTTGCCAACAATGGACAAGGTCAAGAGGCCATTAAAGTTTTCTTTCAAATGCAAGACATGTCAATACAACCAGATGACATTACTTACCTTGGCGTCCTCTCTGCTTGTAACCATAGTGGTATGGTAGACCAAGCAAGGAAATTTTTTGCCAAGATGAGAAGCGACCATAGAATTGAGCCAAGTTTAGTACATTACGGATGTATGGTTGACATGCTTGGTCGAGCTGGGCTAGTTAAGGAAGCATATGAGATACTAAGGAAAATGCCAATGAATCCAAACTCGATTGTGTGGGGAGCTCTACTTGGGGCTTCTAGACTTCATAATGATGAACCAATGGCTGAATTGGCGGCTAAGAAAATCCTTGAGTTAGAACCTGATAATGGGGCTGTTTATGCTTTGTTATGCAATATATATGCAGGTTGCAAAAGATGGAAGGATTTGCGAGAAGTGAGAAGAAAGATCGTGGACGTTGCAATTAAGAAGACACCAGGCTTTAGTTTAATTGAGGTAAACGGTTTTGCTCATGAATTTGTTGCTGGAGACAAATCACATCTTCAATCTGAAGAGATTTACATGAAACTAGAAGAATTAGCCCAAGAGTCGACATTTGCAGCATACTTGCCTGATACTTCCGAATTATTGTTCGAGGCTGGGTAAGATAATTTTTCGTAAAGAATTTAGCTGTGACTCTTGAGGTTATTGCTTCTGAAGCTAAAGGTACACAGTTCACGATTATAGAGAACCGTGAGATGTGAACAGAACCATAGATTGTCAAAGTAAAAGTTGTTGCTAATGCAGTGGATAAGATACAGCTCATGGTTCAGTTATATAGTAAGGGATGCCTACAGTGTGGCTAACAGATTTGTCCGATTGTCGGGACACCCAGGAACAAAGAACTGGAAGAGCACAGTCAGGTAACCACCTTGCGGACCAACCCCATAGAAAGCATAAACTGGTTTCGCGAAGTGGCCTTGTTTTGGAAATGTGCTTGACACTCACATGTACAAACTGAGCATCACCTGCAGCAGTCGCCCTCTCTGATCGGTTCTAAGCAATTAAGTTCTGATCCTCTGCAGGAGCCTGAGATGTCTCTTCAATAACCAAAAAAGCTTCTGGAACTCAGAGCCAAGCCTAAACATTGAGAACAGCCCCAACATGCTTCATATGATCCACACAGTTATGTAGCTGAGTTGGGTCTGGGACTTGAACAAGAGTCAACATGCAGATGTTGGGCGATACAGAAGAGAAACATCCAGGGAAATCCAGTATTATTTTGTTCTGACTGGATATACAGTCAGCAATTCATTGGATTCCATCACCATTTTGTTGGTTGTGGTTGAAAAAAAAAACAAATGTGGATTTGAACAAACCTCTTTTCTAAGAGTCTTTCATATGGATATGTAAAGATCTTGTATAGATTTACTGTTGAATAGAGACAATTCTCACATATATTTTCGCAACTGCTCGTGTTTTTTCTTACCTTGAAAAAAGCACTAAAATAGTTTGAGCTAAATCATGCAAGTCTAAATTACTGAACATCTTCCTGGATTGAAGTATGAAATCAAAGTCAAATATTGCAGAGAAAAATGGACAAAAACATAACCATTAGAGACTCACTTGTCTCTGGATTTCTAATCAAAAAGTAGAAAGGTTGTTTTATTCCTTCAGAATTCTTTAATAGATGATAAAATAGCAGAGAGAGAGAGAAAAGAAAACAACACATAATATATGGACTACGAGGAGCGGAGCCATTGAAAGAAAATAACTGAACGAAACAGAAAAGGAGATGGATGATGCAAATTATTAAAGTATGATCGAAAATGGAACTAATTGTATAGTTGCACTAAGCTTGGAGCATAAGAAGGGCACACAAGTGGGAGACAATACAACTCGTGAGGGTCTCCGAGATACGGAGCTTCTCCGAGGCTAACAGGTTTGAAGTATCCATCTTGTCCAATGATGTAAGCTGTTTGGTAGCGACGGGTCACGGTCTGTTTATGTTTGGTTAGATCAAAAACGACAGCGACTTTCTTCTCCTCGTCGATGAAGAAGCTTCCACCGTCGACCATAAACTGAAAACCAGTGAGTGGTCTCATATCCAGTTTCAAAAACATGCTCCACGAAACCGCACTAGGCTCAATCTTAGTGGTAAGCCAGATATCCAAGATCTCGTATGAATCCAAGCGCTGATATAACACGGCAAGCTGCTCATCTCTAACACTAGAGAGAGACACGGTTTCTAAAACATAAAAGTGGAATGGCAGAGGAAGACGCGGTTCAAACCTCTCTGTGGAGAAATCAAAATAGAGTAAAAAATCTTCAAACTCTTCATACTCTCCGTCCTCTGTAATCTTCTCTTGAGCGAAAAAGTAGGTATTTCCATTCAAAGATACCCCGCGTTGGTAAAACTGTATATCCCAGTCGGGAGTGACATCGAGAACCCTCCATGAGCTAGAGCTAAAATCATAGATTTCATACCCGAAAACGTGTTCTCCGACAGCGAGGTGATCATCCACAAACCTCAGGATCTTGTGGTTACGGTTCTTGTCGTAACCAAGAGCATACCTGTCTAATCTGTGGAAACTGTTTCTCGGTTGGATCCGTACGGTTTGACCTAAATAGGGATTCCACACCAAGAGCATCGAGTTATCCTTCACCACGCATAACAACAAGCCGTCGCAGTGAAGAGTTTAGATACCTCCATCTGATCAAGTTGACCAACTTGCCTTATACAAGGATATATCGACCAAGGTGTTGTTGCGGATCCCTTGGAGATCGAATTTCATCCAACAGACTCTAGAATCCATCATCATGAATCCTAGAAACTCCTTCCTTGCTGCGCAAATAATCCTATCTTTCGATAAAACGTTCCACTTTTTGCAAGTACACCGCACTGCTTTCAAAGATGTCATCGGAACCCTCGACAGTATCTCGCCGACCAATTAAGGTGAAAAATCGGAAATCGTCGTCATTATTCTTTCGAGCTTTCAACTCACAAACAACCCTTTTGACAAATCACTATGAGTTAGGTTTTTTTTTTTTTTCGACAAGACCTTTTTTATTTATACTCAACAAATAGTTAACTTTCTTTTTTTAAAAAGAGCTTGTTTCCTTTTAAACCGAGTTCTTATTGTTAGAATATAGGAAAGATGGAATATTTCCTTATTCCTATAATGAAAAATATGTAAACAATATACTTGTAAAGCACTCTTGTTATATGTTAATATCATAACTCTCCACCGAGATTCATAATCTTACATGGTATCATAGGTAACCCTAGCATAAACCAAAAACCCTAATTTCGTTGCTAGCTAGCCGCGATCCTACCTCCGCTCTTTTTCGTAGTTTCGTTTTCTCTGACCTAATCTCTCTTTCTTCTTCTCTTTGATCTTTGATCTTTTGATATCTCTCTTCTCACTTCTTCTTCTTCTCTCCTAGTCATTGATCTTCTTTAATCAATTGTGTAAAATCTTACACTTCTTGCTTTTTTAAAATCTTAAATTTTCTGAACAAAACTAAAAACATGTAAAAAAAAATGTTAACTAATTACAAAAAAAAAAAGGAAAAGCATCTACCAGAAAAAAAAAACACTCCCAAAAGGATTCAGGTTTAGGACTTGCTTTATATATATAGCACGGCAATGCATGTTAAATTGGAGAGTCAAAAAACTAACTAAAGATGGTATCGTTGCGCAAAAGAAAGAGAGCTTTGCATTGGATACAAAGGAGACATGTCAAAGGAAAACTCAACGATGTTGATCCTTGTAATGCAACAACAGAAACAAATATGATCGATGATTTACCTGAGGGCTTAATGCTTATTGTTCCTAGAGATCTTCTCGAGGCTACGTAATCCCAGAGATGTCATCGTTTCCAAAAGCGTGAGCAAGTGGTGGAATTCGTTGCTATCTTCTTCTTTTCATTACAACCAGAGCTTGGACGGTGGAATTCTTTGCTATCTTCTTCTTTGCTACTTGAAGGCATATCTTGATGTTGAAACCTATTCCATCCATTGAGGATGTTTTTAATATTGGTGCACAAGATGAGCGACCGAAAGCTATTAGCCTGTTGCTAAAATGGATAATATAGTTTTTCAAAGCTCTGGTCGTACTGAGCTTACTGATACTGGTTATTACAGTGGAAACAATGAAAATTATAATGCTGGCTATTACTCTGGACCTCTTGAGAACACTGCTTATGCAGCGTTTGACCTTCTGGTCAGCATCTCTGTTGTACTCATTGTGGACGTTTTGGTCATACCATTCAGAAATGTTACCGGATTCATGGTTATCCACCGGGACAGAAGAATTCTAAAAAAAAACAAATGTGGATTTGAATAAACCTCTTTTCTAAGAGTCACACCATAAGTTCCATATGGATATGTAAAGATCTTGTATAGCTATACTGTTGAATAGAGACAATTCTCATATATTTTCGCAACTGCTCATGTTTTTTTACCTTCTTGTTACTGCTGAAAAAGCACTAAAATAGTTTGAGCTAAATCATTTAATTCTAAATTACTGAATATCTTCCTGGATTGAAATATGAAATCAAAGTCAAACTTACGGCGGATCAGAATCTTAACTAGTAGACTAAACTATTATTAACTCACTCTGCCCCATAACAATAATCAACCTAGTGAACAATTAATGCCTGATGCCTTCACGTGTAATAAAATTCGCCAAGTAATTAAGCTTCTCAGGATACAGATTCCAACAACAAAAGATGCGAGTAAAGATTTCGAAAGTCCAAAGAATAGCATGAAATTTTATAAGAATTGGTGGGATTTGTTTTTTCTTTCTGAAACACGGTCTTACCATAGAACTGAACCAAAAGTAAACGATGGAAGTACACACACAGTTAGGGTCTCATACATTTGACTAGAACATCCACAAATCTCTTGTACATGTGCTGCTTCATGTACATCTTCTCAACGATTTCACGTCCTTGGCTACCTAGTTGTAGCCTTGTAGATGGGTTTCTAAGAAGAAACAAAAGATTCTGTGCCAAAACTTTGTTACCTGCCCTCCCCACAGGATGAAGTAGCCCTGTAACATTGTGCTCCACTATCTCTTTTGTTCCTCCAGCATCTGTTCCAAGCACCTGTTCCCATTAAAAACAATGATTAGAATGAGAACATTGCATTCTTTTTGTCTCTCCCGAATAACCAATAACTCTATCGTTTGTTTCTCACCGGAAGACCATAAGCCATTGCTTCGATAGTCACTCTCCCGAATGTTTCACCAACTCCCTGTTTCACAGTTGAAGAGGGGTAAACAAAAGTTGAAGAACGCTTCAAATAGCATTGATTGTTTGTTTTGAGTGCAGCCATAAAAGGATCAAGATGAGAAAGATTACCTGGGAGTTTGTTACGTAGACATCTGCTGCGGAGTATAATGAGGCAACACGAGTGGTCGCTGGAGTCCACAGAACCGAGTTCGATAAGTTTCCATTGTTTGACAAGAAGCTCAACATCTCCTTAACGTATGCTACTTTGTTGCTCTTGGACCCAACTGATCCAAGAAGAAGTTTAAGGTCTTGTTTCTGTGTTACGTTGCCAGACAACAGCAGCTTTCTTCTACCGGTGGCAGAGAGAACTGATGGATGATTGTCAACAGCAGGAGACGTAATTTTCATCTTCCGTGATGAACCTCTTAAACGATGTCTGGCAGAAAGACTAATCTTTTCTTTCCTGATGCCATTGAGGTTCTTGATTATTTTGGACTGATTACGTTTAGCTACTTGCTCTTGTGTTTGTTCTCTCTCCAGTGCCAAGGCGACAGATTCAAGTAGAAGAAGTTGTCCCTTTCCCGGGTTTATGCTGCTAAGAGACATCACAAGCATATCCTTATCAGTCAAACCGAACTCCGTTCTGACTGATTCACGTAGCTTTTGTCTTTTCTCCTTCATAGTCTCCTGGGTCAGTGTTGGAGTATTTAGTGAAGAGGATACCCCAGCAACAAAAGCTAACTCATCATTAACAGACAGCGGAACAATAACTGGCTGAGACCTAAGCTTTACATGGTCCTCTTCACACCATGTTAACCATTGTTTGCTCTGTACTTCAGATAGAAAAATCAGCAATTTCACTCGGTCAAGCACAGGTTTCGCTCGATCAAAGTACTCTCGCCGGTTCTCCATCACCCACCAAGCGATTTGACTTCCACCAGCTGGATGGTGATCCATGTATTGATCTGCGGAGATTGTAACAAACACCATAATAAGTATCCCAACTTGAGGCAGAAAGGAATATTGAACATGTTTTAACAATTGTTTTGATGAAAGTTTTCACTAATAGAAAACAATCTAAAGTGAGTATGCTATATATGACAATTTCTATTACAAAATGCATTTTCCAGTAATATAGCTGAAGGACGAATGAGCTATGGTACGCATTTCTAAACATGATAGTCAGCAAATAGTGATGTCAAAGAATCAGCAGATCTACTTTTCCTTACCTATCCATGAAGCACAGACGGCTGATCCTGCAATGACAAGATCTGCTTTCATGGCAGTTTTGAAGCTGAGTTCTCCTTTATCTTCAACCACTTTGATCCTTCTCCTTGTGAGCTCTTGCAATAATCCACCCCTTCTGCTCAGAACTACAGCATATACTGTTGCACCACAGCTCAAAAGCTCGGAAGCCAACTCCATCATTGAAATTGGAGCACCAGTCATTGATAGTTCATGGAAAAGTAGGACGAATCTCCTAGACCAAACAAGACGTTTGAAGTCTGATTTCCTGTCACAGGTCCCTGATCGCTTTTGCGGACTCCATTCAAGAATTCTATCCTCCAATGATCCAAAAGGACCAAAAAGTTTACCGTAGGTAACATTTATGTTTGGAAGTTCCTGGTCTTGCTCATCCAATTCCTTCGTCTCCATCACTTTTCTCACCTTCTGCGTACTACGAATCCTAGTACGTGAACTACGACTAGCTTTTCTGGTCCTCCTCCTGGGGCTCACGCTTCGCCGAGATGTGCTATCCTCTTTCTTGGCCAAAGTTACATGCATCCTTTTATTTACACCTAGATGGACTATATTGGTATGATCTACTACAGCATGAGAACTCTCATCAGCAACTAAATCCCGTCGTTTATTCTGCTCGACATGCAAAACATCTTCTCTGAGTTTGCCTCCAAACCGCAAGAACTCAACTTTGTTATCATCATCATGTGCCCATCTTGACTGAACATAGAATCCAAGATATGTCCAAAGAGTAATCAAGAGTAACCAATATAGCAGCCGGTTACTTCTGAACCATTGAACAGCTCCACCACTACCTTTACCCTCTCTACGTGGAGTCCTGCCTGAATGCACTTTCCGAAGTGTAGGTGAACCCCTTGGAGTAGACCTCCCTGACAATGAAGACTTAAAGCTACCTAATTTCAGCGGTGATAGCCGAAGATCTTCCATACTTTCTTTACTACAATAGCATCCTCAATATACTATTCCCAAGACTTCAATAAGCCACAAAACCACTAGCAATTAGACACACTCCATATGAGGTCAATGAAACTGCAATTTAGGAAGAGAAATCAATCATCAGCTATATATAGAAACAGTATTGATCCAAGTTCATCAAGTACTCCCTAACTGCTCCAGTTACAAGGATTTCGAATTCCAAATTGAAATCGCGTTGACGAAATAAAGAAAGTTGGTCGGTTATGGAAAATAAAAAGCCGCGAGAGAAAAACCAATGTCACAATGAAGATCAAGATCTTAGCGAGTATCTTACTATTTCCGATAGGTCAGAGTCGCGTTATCCGAAGGTAAGTGAACTTCCGACTTGGATCGCCGATGCTCCAATGTTGAAGCTGCTCCCAAGTACAAAAAAACTGGAAAAGCAACGCAATCAGATTAAGGAGAAATGTTGAGAAATTCACGATCTAAAGAAAACCTAAAGTCAACAAAACTAGAAGAAAATCGTCGATGCAGAGAGATGAGTAACAACACGAGCTTGCAGAAGAAGCAGACGAAGACGAATTAGAAAGAAACGAAAAAAAAAGAAGAAGAAGACATTACATTGCATAAAGTTTTCTCCGGCAATCTAAGCTTGCGCCGTTCTCAGAGCTGAGCCGAGTCGCGGCGATGGAGAAAGAGAAAGAGAGAGAGAATGCTCGGAGACTCGGAAGTTAACGGAGTCAGAGAGCTGTGCACGAGGAGAGAGCGGTGAGAGATGGCTCATTCTTATTTGTTGATTTTTTTTCCTTCCAATTATTCCTTCTTTATTTATCGTTGTTTTGATGACGTCATTATTAATTTCAAATAATGATCGTTTTGCTTTTTCCGAGTATGATTTGGGTCACACGTGTTAGCGACTCGTGTGGGATAATCTCTTTTCTTTATTTTTACGTGTGAATTTTTCTAGGACATCTTTAAAATATTAACTCATGATATAATTTAAATTTGATTTATAAAAAAATGACAACATTATAGAACATTTTCCTCACTCAAGTCAAATGTAATATTACTTAAATTTGTTGAATTTTAAAAATAAAATTAGTAGCCGACAAAAAATAAATATTGAAGTAGTTACAACGTCCTTTTTTTGTCAATTTATCAGGAAAATGTTAGATGAACTAATCTCTGTTTTATGTGATTTATTTACTAATAAACTGCAATTGCAAGAAATAAAGACACTCGATTTCTGATTTTAGCACTTTAACTCTTATTTCTTGCTAGTTCTGGCCTATATAATTGTCAATCTTGGAAAAAACATGCCTGAATATCATGATTCATATTAAAAAAAAAAAAACATGATTTTACCTTTTTGCAGTATTATCAATGAGCATATATAAGAAAAAAAAAGGTTTTATTATAAGACGACTAAAACATTATTTGTGTTTCACAAATCTCTCATTTATCTATCTCTCTCAAAGGTTTTTCAACCTCTCTCCCCTGATATAAGCAACAAACAAAGTCTCAAACAAAACAACACAAGAAAATAAAACACAAGAACCACAACTAATTGAACATGTGCTTTAACCACAATCAAGAATCTCATTAGTTCAATTAAGTGAACTAAGAAACTCAACCCAAATATGTTCTGCTCTCTTTGTCGTCTCCACCGCAAATTCCTCAGCCGCTTGCTCGTCCTTTGCCTTATGCACCGCCTCGTGATACTCTTCGTAAGCCTGTGACGCCTCCTTGAGAAGCTCTGACAGACTCGTCGTTAAAGAGGTGAACTTTGAATCAACGTCCACTTTCTCTGCTTCTAGCTTTGCCAACAGTTTCTTGATCGCTACGATTCTGATGTGCAACGCGTCTCCTCTTTGAGCAGTGGTCTTTGCTGCTGCGAAAACCGAGTCTACGGTTCTCTGCTTCTCCATTGCGGTTTCTTTTAGCAGTTTGGCTCGGGTTTGAGCAATCTGGACTCTCTGAGAAGCCTCGAGTCCTTCTTTAATGACGGTTTTGTATTTGGCTAGCAAAGAGATGTAACCAATAGAAGCTGAGCTGAGTACCTCGTAACGTGTACCGGCTGCTATAATCGCATCGAAATTCGGGTGGTTTACGAGATCACGTGCGCTTAGACCGCGTAGCTTCCTTAGTGTTTGCTTTAAGCTCTCTATGCTCTCTGATGTAGCCGCTGATTCGCTTGTGGTAGAAGTAACTGATGAAGATGAGCCAAGGACTGAGCCTACCTTTGAGGACGTTTCTTTTCTATGAGTATCAACAAGATTGTTCAATGATGTGGTGAGCCGAGAGGTCCCTGAGCCCTACCAAAGTCAAAAGCAAAAGATATAAACAAAAATGAGATTGGTTTAGATGTGAGAGCCTTCCATTGTCTATTCAAGAAAGATCTATAAAACAAACCTGTAATTTGGATTCTTCTGCGAGTATCTCCGCTATGTTAATCGAAGAATCAGTGTCTGCCTGAAGACCATCTTTATCCTTGTTGAAACAACCACATACACCATCTGCAAGAAACAATAACAGAGAGAAGACAATTAAGATTAGCACTCTTGTGACTTTCTTCGGTTAAAAACATTCACAAGAATGAATAAGCTTTAAAGCTAACCTGCAGGCTTTAGAAGACCTTCTAAACCAGCTGAAAAATAAAGAACATATAAACATTGAGATCTTGTTTCTTTTTGGGAAAATATTTGTTTGTGAGAATCTGAAGATTATATTACCATTGTATCCGCCAGAAGATTTCTGCACTGTAGTACTTATGGTTGATGGATTCTTTGCAGCTGTTGTGACAAAACATCTCAGACAAAAACTTAAAAGATAGAAAATGACATAAGGAAAAATATCAACAAGCTTTCTTACAGTTTTCTCCATTAGCCTTTGCATTTGTAGCAGCTGCAAATTAGAAAAATGAACAAGAAGATGAAACCAAACTGTCATATTATATACTATCCTTGTTTCTATATGAATTCATGCGTTTGGTTCTTAAGGTTACCTTCAAATTCGCGTTCGAATGCTTCCAACATACTGTTTCTCTTGTTTTCAGCTGTTAACAAAAAATAAACATCGTCTTAAAAACTTGTCTCAGATGGATTTGAGAGGAGCAAAAGGATCAGATTATTTACCTTGTTCTGATTCATTCTTTAACTCTTCAAGGCCTTTTGTCGCGGCTGAAACAAGAAATAAGAAACTCAGATTACTTTGATCACTTTTATATGATTCCGATTCATCTAGTTATCAAGGCTTGGTCACCAACAATGGCTCAAGAATATATGTTAAAGTACCTTCAAACTCGCGTTCAATAGCTTCAAGCATAATTTTTCTCCTTGCAACTGTAACAAAACATGGAAACAGAGCTGGCTCAGGATACAACAGAACAATATATACAAAATAGAGGAATATGGGGAAGAATAGTTACCGTGTTCATCATCATCCTTGTCGCCGGTTGAATCATTAGCCTTTAGCTCTTCAAGACCTTTTGTAGCAGCTGCGAGTAAGAAAATAAAAGAGAAGAAACTTAAGTACTTGACCTTTTAGAATGGATTTACATTTCAGCTAGGAAGTTCAATGTTATGTGAAAATGACCTTCAAACTCGCGTTCGATAGCTTCAAGCATACTATTTCTCCTTGCAGCTGTATCAAAACATACAAAAAAATCTTCAAAATACTATAGAAGATGCAAATATGATCAGAGAAAGTAGAGAGGACAAGTTATTACATTCTGCACTGTCATCTCCTTCACTGAAATCGTCAAGGTTTAGTTGCTTAAGACTATTTGTAGCAGCTGCAAAGTAGTTTGATAAACAGAGGAAATAATTCAAGATTTTATATGGGAACCATAAGAACTAATTAACATCAATAATAAGTACCTTCAAATTCACGTTCAATCTCATCCAACATACTTTGCCTCTTTGCAGCTGATTAAAAAGACATAAAAACCTCTCTCAGAATAACACTACAATAAAGGTAAATGAACCAAAAAATGTTGAGTGGAAAGATTTTTCTTACATTCGTCGTCTCCTTCAGCTTTGTTATCGGCGATATCTTCAAGTTGTTTAAAACTCTCGGTAACGGCTGCAAGAGAGAAAAAAAAAACTCTTAGAACTTCTTTGAACAATAAAGAGTTAAAGATTCTCTCTGCATATGATGATTGGTATGTCGATTTACCTTCAAACTCACGTTCAATTGCATCTAGCATACTTTGTCTTTTGGCATCTGTAAATAAAGCATAACATCTAGCTATCTCAGAAAACTAAATGAGGGACATAAGTTATCAAAGTAGAGATAACAGTTTCTTACCTTGTTCTTTATCATCAACATCATCTTTGACAGTGTGAGCATTAATCTTTAGCTCTTTAAGACCACTTGTAGCAGCTGCAAGTACAAAGATGAAACATAATCATAAATCCAATAAGTCTCAACACAAATATTGTGAATCAATTAAGACAGATATTGAGTGTGTCAAAATACCTTCAAACTCCCGTTCGATCTCATCTAGCATATTCTGTCTCTTTGCAGCTATAACAATAACAAGACATTAGATTTGTGTTCTGAGTAGTGTATCTGAGACTAAAAGATCATTTAAATAGAGGGAAACAAAAGATTACATTGTGCTTCATCATCTGTGCTTGAGGTAGAATGCCTTAGTTCTTCAAGACCTTTTGTAGCTTCTGCAAACAGAGGAATTACAGAGTCTAAGATGGTTCTCAAGAAGATATTTCATTAAAGACTTATTGGTTATACTTATACGTTTCAAGATACCTTCAAACTCTCTTTCGATCTCTTCAAGCATCTTTTGTCTCTTTGCAGCTACAACAAGATAACAAAATCCGACTCAAGAATACTGTAATACAGACAAAGGCATCAAACAACGTGAAACATAGAGGTTTCTTTACCGTGTTCTTCATCGTTGATTCCAGTTAAATCATCAGCCTTTAGTTGCTCAAGACCTTTTGTAGCAGCTGCAAGTGGAAATGGAACAGAAGACACAACCCAATTGTTACTTCAACTTTTCAGGTTCAAGAACTTAAGTAAACAAGAATAAAGATTTTGTAGAGAGACCTTCAAAATCACGTTCAATCTCGTCCAACATGCTTTGTCTCTTTGCAGCTGTAACAAAAAGAACAGAGAAATTGGACTTAGAATGTTGAAGAAGAACCAAAATGTGATCGTAACTAGTACTAGACAAAGAGTGTTTAGTTACATTGTTCATCATCTAATCCTTGGGCGGAATCATCAGTCTTTAGTTGTTCAAATCCAGCATGAGCAGCTGCAAGTAAATCTCTGTAAGTAAGACTCTACCAAAACAATGGTTTCAAAAATATAAACTTCAAGCTAGACAGAAACATTGATAGGTACCTTCAAATTCACGTTCAATGGCTTCCAACATTTTATGTCTCCTTGCAGCTAAAACAACAAAGAAAGTATAAGAGAAATCTCTTAGCACAAAGGTATCTGATCAAAGAGACGTGTTCTTTTCTTTTCTTTTTAACCTTCTTCATCATCTTTAGATTCCTCAACTTTGTTGATACCATCAGATCCAGCTTCTTTAAGTTCATTGATATGTGCTATAATCAAGAACACACAAACAAACTCTTCATGTCAATATTTTGATCCAAGCCTCTTCCATAGACATAATTATGAGACTTTTAAGAAAACAGTGCAAATACAGAGTAAAGGTCTCGACTTACCTTCGAACTCAAGTTCAATATGGTCCAACATACTTGAAGGTTTATCGACTTCATCAGTAACAGCTCCTAACTATATAGATCCAAAGTAGAAGAAACCAGATATTAAATTTCAGGAGTCTTTAAAACATAGTCATCCTAAACCAAAATCCAATCCCAAAAGTTAATTCATAGACAGGAATTAACCTCAGCTGATGTATCAACAGATTCTTTAAGAGTTTCCAATGCAGGTTCTTCAGATAGAGACAAAGAAATAGTGTTGTTATCAGACACTGTACTGTTTTTCTGACCACTGGTCTCAGCTGATTCCACACACACAACACAGTGACTATATCAAATAACAAATTGCAGAAGAAGAAAAGAAACAAGAAAGAGAGACAGAGAGAAAGGTCTTACTTTGATCTACTGCTTCATTGCCTTGGAGAGAATTGACACTAGCTGCAACCAAATGATAATTTTAAGAGAATTGTGTTTCATCTAAAAGATTATTCAGACAAATATATCGTAAGCCTTACTTTGATATTCATGCTCAATTAGATCTAAAGTACTCAAACTTCCAGTTCCTTCATCCTAAAACCAAAAGTCAAATGCGTTTGAATATCAGTTGATCATTTCTTTATCGTAAAATATATATTGGTAAAGCAATTGTATTTTTGTGTACTACCTGGCAAGAAACTTGATAGAAGCTTGAGAGAACAAGACACAGAGACAAACCCAGAGCTAAAAACTTTGTTCCCATGGTGGAAGATTGTTATCACAAAGATCAAAATACACTGTGTTGTGAAGCTTGAGGAAAAACAAGACTTTAAATAAAACCAAAGTAAAATAACTCAACGTGGCTTTTTAATTTAATAATAGAATTCACGTGGCTTTTATTTTTATATATATTCCACGTTCCTAATTACAAAGAATTCAACGCTATTTTTAATTTTATTCTTGTCTTCATTAGTTTCTGTGTATGTGAAACGCCTATAAATTATGATTATCCCACTCTTAATCTTGCCAAAAGAAAGACTAAGAAAAATGATATTTTTAAAAAAGTGAAAAAACGAAAAGTTTATTATTGAAATATATCTATAATGGAATCCACTAATGCTGGTAAATCCAACTATTAATCAGTTTAACTTACTACAATATTATGAAATAGAAGTATAATCATTAGAGTATAATTAATTATCCTCATAGGCCATAGTCCACGTATTGTGAACTACTTTGCTGATATAAATAAATAATGCGATGTTCACTACACTACTACCAAATCGTATCTGTTAGACTTGGTATTTATTTATACTATAAGATAATATTAGCGTGCTACATGAGAAAATTAAATACATATATATGATTGTACTTGTACAGAACTGACAACCACATGTGTCACGACCCTAAAACTCAATGATCGGCTATAATTAAATTTTCGTTCGGCAGTAAATTCAATATCAAACCTTTTAGCTTGACTTAATTTTCTAGTTTACTTTTTAACCAATCCACTTTTTCCTAATACTAAAAATATGAAAAAATCTTGTAAAATAATAAACCTGAAGTCTCTCTCTAAATATTGATATTTTAACGTCTCTATAGATAATTAGTAGACGACAGCTTGACGATAGACGAGTCAGATTCGATTCGATTCGATCCGATCCGATTAGAGAATATAATATTGAGAGGGGACACATTGACATTGTTTATCCGGAAGTAACGCGACCTAGCTGCCCATGTATCATCCATTTCGTTGCTCTTCGATCTATTCCTAAAACGTGCTACATAGAGGGATACTATTAATAAAACAAAACTGATTTGAAGTAAGAAAAATAACTACACAAAAAAACTTATAGTTCTGTTATAAATAGAAATAATGTCTAGTGTCATATTTCATTACTGCTTTGGGCCACATAATGAAAGCTGAGTCATGTCTTTCGACCCCAAATAATTTTTTTTTAATGGTAATTGGTAAATTAATTATTATTCTTTACGAAGTATTTATATAATCTGCTGATATCATTAAAGTAAAGAGCAATTTGACAAGGCGCTCACATAAAAGCTTTATATTAGAAAGGGAAATGACAAGGAATAAGACATAAACAAGAGAGAAAGCATGTAATTAAAAGAGAAGAAAACAAAAGACTTGTCTCTAGAGAGTGCTGAGAAACTCAACCCAAACCATCTCTACCCTCTCAATGGCCTCACGCGAGAATTCCTCAGATGCTTGTTCCTCTTTCCACTTACGCACGACCACATGATACTCCTCGTAAGCTTGAGAAGCCTCCTCTATAACGCGTGATAGATTCGCAACTGTCTTTTCGAAAGTCATATCAACCTCATACTTCTCGGCCTCAAGTTTCGAAATCAGTTTCTTGATCGCAAATATTTTCACGTACAACATGTCTCCTCTCTCAGCCAAAGCCTTGACTAATGCTAACTCAGCGTCTACATTTTTCTGCTTCTCCACGGCCATTTCTTTGAGCAATCTAGTACGAGCATACGCAAGCTGAACTCGCTGAGAGGCCTTGATTCCTTCTTTGATCACACTTCTGTACATGGACAGCCTCGAAATGTGGCTTACTGAGGCCGAGCTCAGCTCCTCATAACGTGCAGCAGTCGCCAGTATCTCTTCGAAATCTGAACGAGCCACGAGCTCACGCGCACTTAAACCACGATACTTTTTCAATGTCACTTTTAGCTTCTCTACGGTCTCTGATGTTTGTGTGGAAGAAGCTCCTTTGGTTACACTTACACTTACACCAGAAGACCACTTTTCTTTCCTATGCTTCTCAACAATTTTAGTCAGAGATGCTATAAGACTAGAGGTCTTTGACGAGGAGCCCTACGTACCAAAGTCAAAGACGTGTTAAACAAGTTTCATTGTCTATATTTCATAAAAATTATGTCCAAGTTTAAGAAGAAACCTGGGAAGTGGATTCTTCCTTGATGATCGAATCTATGTCATACTTTGGTATAACTATGGAAGTATCCTCCTCTTCACTAACACCATTTTTGTCCTGGTTATAACAACGCCACGAACCTGCCAGATAGAAAAGGTACTTCAAAATTTAATATTGAATTTTACATGACATGGTGTCCACATTAAAGCTTAGAATTGAGAGATAAACCTGACTGTGAAATTCCTAGAGATCCCAACATTTCCGAGCCACCAGTGCCTTTATTAAAACTGTTATAAGAGCTAGACGACTGACGACGACTTTCCGATGATGCACTACTTGATTCACTTTCAAATTTGACGACCTCTTGTGTTTCCTCCACCTTACTCTTTCTCTTTGAGGTTCCATCTTCTACAACAATATTTGTAGCAGCCGCGGCTAGAATCCAACGGTAAAGATATAAAAAGAAAAACTCTTTAGATTTAAAGTGACGTTCATATATCGAACAATCAATTCAGAGCAAAAATATGGTTTAAAATTTAATAATAAATTAAGAAAAATTTAATAATAATTAAGAAAATTTTAAGCAAAACATAAAAATAATTTAGAATAAAAATACGATCAAAACAAAAAACATTTCATCGAACAATCAATTTATGCATATATGATATATAGGCAAAGTTACCTTTCAGTTTTCGTTCAATATCTTCCAGCCGTTGCCTTCTTTCATCAGCTGACTCAAAAACACGTCAAAATAATTACCAAAAACAATATATTTATATATATATGCATGTGTACGAGAATTAGAGTAGAAAAAAATATTTTGAAACAAAATCTTATACCAATTCCAGCAGCATCCATAGATTCACCAACTTTACTGATATCATCAGATCCATCTCGTTTATTTAGACTATCGAGAATGGCTACAAAATACAAACGAACATCGGGCCATCTTCAATAAGTAGATAGCTTTAACCCTATTAATAAACAGCTTTGACAGTACTATACCTTCAAGGTCACGGTTTACTTCGTCCATACTCGAACTTTGACCTAATTCTTCACGACTACTAACAGCTTCAGACTACAGATCCAAAGTACAAAACACAATATTAATTAGATGCATAAAAAAAAATGTTACGCTTTAAATTTGTCTTTAAAGACATACCTCGATAAACTTATCAACATCAAAAGAATCTTCTTGGTTTTCCTCCGACATAGACAATTTAGTGTTCTGCTCCGAGCTGCTGCTCTGGCTTTCACTCTCAATCTTTGTAACTGAAAATAGATTAGTTTTGTTAGAGAGAAATAGAATCCAACACCAATAAAAAGAAGAAGGGAAAAGCTCTTAAATACATTTACCTTCTACTTCTCCTTCTTCTAGGAAGCTACCTGCAAACAAAACAAACCCAAATTCAGTTCAATTCCGGCTAACTATCTAGATATTATGAACACATGTATATTGACAAATCTCGTCTTACCTTGAAATTCACTATTACTCGACTCTATGCCTCCCTCGGCCTGAAAATGGATATAAAATGCATGCAAGTCAATTTGATCTCTCCTTTCTTGTTATCCCTCTTTGACTGTGTTACGTACGGTACGTATAAAGAACAGTTTGTTTAATTATGGTTTTACGTACCTGACAAGAAACCTCATTGAAGCTTGAGAGAAAGAGACACACTGCTAAACCCAAAACCACATATTTCCTTCCCATAGCAGAGTTTGTCATTACAAAGAAAAAATTATACACACTGCTTCCTTAATCTTTAAAATTGAGTTTGTTTGATGTTTGAAGCAGAACATGATGTCTTTAAATAGACCGAATGTCTGTTTTAAAATAAGAAAACTAAAAAAGAAATAATACATAATTACATCAAGAAACATAAATATATAAATATTAATATATCTACATATACTTTTATGGTAAAGATTTTGGTCCAAAAATCTCTAAAATAAATAGTATTTAGTTTTTACTCTCTATAAAATCTATCTCAAAAAATATTATGCTAGATTTATATCCTTAATTAAATATTATACTATTTAACTACATGCAATTAATTGCTATTTTTTTAAAATCTATCTATATACATTAAATATATATAACTATATATATATATATATATGATTCTTTTTTCACTTATTTTTCTTATATCTAATTTATTTTTATCATATATAAAATACATATAGTTAATAAAGGATTAGATTTTTTTCATGTATATATAATTCAAAAATTTTAAAAATAGACATATATCAATCAATGAAGAAAATAATTAAATGTACAAGATCCAATATTGCTTAAAAAAATTGAATAATAGTTTAGAGTCAAACAATAAAAAGGACTAATATGATTATAATAACATAGGCCCGTAGTGTACTTTTTAAATATGTTATTCATATAAAGAATATTAATTAAAATAAAAAAAATTAATTTATAAACGAAAAATATCAACCTACATTATACCGCTGGTCAATCTATAGTCAATATAAAAAATAGTGATAAATATATATAAAATCAACTATCTATTTAATTTGTTCTATTGTATTGTTGATCCGCATGCAATTATATAGTATAATTTAGTATTATCCACTATGTTTGATAAATATTTAGGTGATTATGGAAAGTTTTATGTAATGGTTTGATTTTAATGTTAGGTTATTATTAGTTTTTGGGCCTCCCTTGAATCACTCTTTAATTTATGTTGACACCTAAAATAATTTTGTCTAGAGATATATTATTTAGATGTACATCATATAAACATCACTCTGAAAATTGAAACCCTAATACATATGGTGTACGTACATAGTCTGCTTTGAATTTTAAGGTAACAAGCATAAGAAAAAAATGATAGTCTATAATATATGTCTAACAAAATCTCTGAATTTTTTGTGACGAAGACATATTAGTGTAAATAAATCATTATACAATGAATAAACAAACAAAACAACAAACATGAGAGAAATATATGTGGAGAAATAATGAAATATTGAAACTAAGAACTTTTTTATATAATTAAATAGAGTATACAACTTGTTGGATCTATATATTGACATGTAATTTCAAGGAAGAAGAAATTGCGTTTCTTCTTCACAAAAAAAAACAACAAGGAAGAAGAAACGCAATTTCATGGAAGCAATGATAGAAACATAATGTCTCAGTTCACATGTAATTTCATTTCACCATAAGGAGATCAATCTTCTCACGAAGCTATATCTCGTGAGTCGTGGCAAGAAACATATAAAGTCTCATGGGCCAAGTCTTCCAAATCTAATTGTATACTCTTCCATATGTTTATTCCTGTAATCTAATTTTAATCCCTTGTGTCTTGATATTCCTATGTAGTGTTATCATTTTCAGAACTTAAATTAACCATCAACAAAACAAAAAGGAACTAAAAAAACTTAAATAGGACCTGAAACTATCAGTGTTTGTCGAATCCTAATGTATGGCTCCACCACAATTTCTGATTTTTAGACTAAGAACATTCCGTTGTACCGGTTTTCTTCATGGAAGCAAATGCAATGATCAAAATTTCAATTCTCATGTAATTTCACAGCAAAGAGATCAAAATTCCCATGAAACTTTATCTTCGTTAGCAAATTCATATCAAGCCTCATGAGCCAAGTTGCAGTTCCAACAATATTGTAACGACAACTATCTCAAAATCGTAGGACAATTTGTGATCACCATTCCATCTTAAATATTATTTGCAACATTGCAAATCAACTGTACGATGAAGCACATCACTTGTGGTGAACTTCATGAACATTGTTCATAACATGGCGGCAAACACTAATACGAACCACTACTGTACAAAATCCTGATCAATAGTGGGAAAGAGGTAATGTAGCCATTATTCAAGAACCCACCCCAAACCAACCTTAAGAGAAATGGTTTTCACTCAAAATACTTGTCAATTGTTTATATGGAAACCGGATTCTAACATATGTTCCGTTTGCGACAAGATTGTCTGGCCTTGAATGAGTTTTTTTTTTTATACTGGATTGGCTACTGATTATGCCGGATATGTATGACTATGAATGTAATTGATGCTGAGTTATATGATAGATTATGTTAAAAACAGTAACTTCGAATATTCATTCATAAGAGACCCATAAGGAGTTCAAGTGATCTATATAGTCTCTCTATTCTCTCTGCCAAATTTGAACTTCAAACAACATAGACAAATAGAACACAAGGATACTAGACGACGAGTTGTTTCAAAGTTTTTAACCTTCAAGCATCTTCAGCACTCGGTGAGTTCTCAGGTGTCTTCAAAGGAGCTGCTGCTTCTGCAACGGAAGGTTTACTGTCTTTATGTTCTTCGATAACTGCTCGGAACTCTTCCACCACTGTTGGGTCCTTGAACTTCAGTGCCAATGTAGAGAGACCATCCTTGGCGTCACTTACACTATTCACACAAGCAAATGTGATTCCTTTCTTGTCCATTTTAGCCAGTTTCATTTCCGGGTAAAGACTTGCGTTTAAGGTCAACCTGTAGTTTCCTTTTGATCTCATTACTAACCTGGCTTTTCTGTTTTCAGTCGTTGATATATTCACCTTGAGTTCTCCTTTCCCACGCTCTTTCCATCCTCCCTCAAGATATTCGAACATTACTGAGTCAGCTGTGAAGGCTGCTTTTTCGTTCTCTTCTCCTGTTTCCACTGAAACATCTTGCTTTGATGGGAAGGCAGTAGTAGTTTCCGTGCTCTTCGTGGTAATGGAAGTAGCAACGGATGCACCAAACAGGGAAGAGTTTCCATTGTTTGCTTGGCCAAAACTGAAGGATGACTGTTCAGAACCAGACCCAGTCGAACCTTCTTGTGGAACCAAACCGAACGAGAACGAAGAAGCAGAGAACCCTGTGCTAGCAAGTCCTGTGAATGCGTTTTTGCTACTTGAGTGCTGGTGGAAGGAGCTCAAGGCTCCACTATCTCCATTTTTCTCTGTGTCTTCATTTCCATCGCCCTCTTTTCCTTCTTTCTCAGTCTGATTACCACCTGTATCCTTGACAACACAGTCACTTCCCTCAACAGTGTTGCTATTGTTGTTGTCATCTTTTACAGTCTCTTCCCCAGCAGCAACTTCAGTAACCATCGTTGTCTTAATCTCGTCTTCATTCTTGTTTACAGCTCCACCACCCTCTACGGAATTAACTGCCTCACTCATCTCTTTCTCTCCACCATCAATAATATCCTTGGTCTTAGCAGATATTTCATCACCCTGTGTCTCTTGTTTTCCTACAGCATCAATTGCGTCACTCTTTTCTTTACTGTCACCATCAGTTTCCTTGGTAGCATCAGACCTTCCATCAGCCAGTGTCTCTTGTTTTCCCGCAGACAGAGGTTTAGTCGTTTCTGCAGCAGCAGTAGAAGGAGCAGGAGCAGTAAAAGGAACCAAACGAATTCCAGTAAATGGATTAGAAGCTGGTGGTGCAGTAGCAGATCGATCTGTGCGCCTAACTCTGATAATTCTTCTGCTTGCCAACACCTCCTTACTAGCAGTGTTGAAGGTACCACTCTCGAGTGCAGAAGTGTCTTCATCATCATCATCAAGACCAGGATTGTCACGAGACAGCTCTTTCAGAGCAGTTCTCTTTCTGGAAAATGGTATAGCATTATCGGAGTCCCCCATTGTAATCTCTTAACAGTTACAGGCAAGCTAGAGTCCCTACAACACCATGCAACAAAAAAAAGATACATCAAGATTGTGTTAACAACCAAATAACCAGAATCAATCTCGCGGATAAGGAAGTCCCGAGCTTATATGTTGAAAGCATAGTTCTAACCTGTAACCATCCAAACAGGAATAGGACGCCCAATTTGTACGCACATAAGTTACCAACCATAGACAATGTGTGATTCTTTAAATCAAGGAAACCTAAGTTAACATGCTACTGCAATTGAAATTGATAATGAACACGAGACAAAAATCTAGAGGCAACAAGAGCGTATATATGAGCACATGTTAACAATTCACCACGCGATCGCAAATCATATGATAGTACAGAAGAAATTTGAAATCAAAAACCCCAAACTAATTCAGCAAACACAAAACAGGAATCTGAAGAAACAGCTAATTCCAGAAACGCACACAAGGATAATCTAGCAAGGAGGTTCAAAAGGAGCCGTAGAAAAAAAATCCAACAACAGAACTATGACAAAACCCTAAGAACCAGAGCAGCGAGCAGTGAGATGAGTATATAGAAGAAAAGGGAATTAGAAAAATCCAGATTCGGCCAACGAGACCAGCGAGAAAATGAAGATTCGGAGAACTTACGGACAAGCAAGGAGCAGCAGAAAAACCCTGCCGGAGCAAGAAGAGAGATCGCCGAGGGGAGTGATAAAAGAGAAAACGAATCTTGTCAGCACATTGGAAAAATGGTAATAAATCGAGTTTATATTTTTGTATTATTTGTTATATTTATATCCAAATCGATATTGTTGCTGATAGTCATCGCATGTAATAAGATGTTTACGTTTTGTATATAACATGTTGTATTGTCGTAGCTCATTTGTTGTAAAATACTTCTTGCAGATTTGTATAGCTAATGTTATAACTTTATAGGACAATCCTTAACTAAGTTATTCAAAAAGAGTGGAAATTAAAGTGATAAAGGCTTCCAAAGAATTATATATGCACCAGAAATTTGTAATTTTGAGCTGAAATCTAAAGCAGAAAATTTGTATAACTCTCTACTGTGTTATAATATACTCTTTCAGATGAAAACCACAATCATTAGTTGAAAAAACCACAACACCAAATTCCTTAATCCACCAATCCCATCTTCGTCTTTATACTCTCCATCCACCAAGAATCGATTCCTGCTACAAAATGGATCCAAAAATATATGATTGAAGTTAATTCATGGTCCAGTTTCATAGAGGTTTGAACTCATGAATAAGGATGATAGATCTTTACCTTGGAGTATCGGTGCCGGCTACTGGATCTAGCTAGGGATGTGGCGTAAGCACTGCAAAACAAAACAAAAACGATAAGTTCACTTTTGGCAAAGATGGAGGGGTTTTGAGAGACAAGTCTCCAAGTATTAGCCACATTGATGCAGAGATTATAATAAAGTTAACTCGTATAACTAAACCCATATTTATGCCAACTCAAAGATTGTGTTACTAAGGGTAATGAGACATATAATCATATAGAAATGTTAGAAGCGGCAAAATGTTTTTCTTTTTTGGGGGAGAGGTTTCAATTTAATCACCAGAGACAAAATTTCGACTATTCAACATTGATCCTGGACTGACTTGCTTATTAGGCTGATGGGTTTCCTTTGTTATTCGTACCCCACTCTTCCTCACCCTCACTTCCATTAACAAGTACAGCACCGTCCGTAGAGTCTGCATCCACAACTCCCTCTTCTTCATTCACTTCTTCTTCCTGTTGTTCCTCTTCATCTCCTTCATTCTCTACATGACCGTTTTCTTCTGCTACCTGCACAAAGTTCAAAAAACAATTCAGTAACTACTCCTGTGGAAAATAAAGCTCTTTGCTTCTTAGCAAACGAATCACTTCCAAAAGAAGTTACCTCGTGATCGATGTTTCCATTTTCAAGTGATTCCTCTGCTTCAACTTGCAGGTTTCTAAAGGCTTCCACAAGGGTAATGGAAGGTTTATCGGCATGGGATGGATAATTTTCTGCAGCGGTATAAACTCCCCTGTAGATAAATAAGAGTCAATTTTTTGGGTTGGCCTAAATAATAACACGCTTGAGTATGAACATCTCAATGCATAATCATGGGAAAAATGAGTGGCTCAAGTATGAAGTTCTTTTCCTAAGGCATCCATCACATCCGTACAATCATATCTAGGTACATATATAATTATTGAACTACAGTTCGAAAGCCATAACGACCATGGAAGAAAAATGCGAATAGCAGAAAATAAGTGCTCGGATACCTTGTCTCTGCAGTGTTCGCTTCAACAGAAAGAGCAACTTGCCAATCCTCAAAAAGATTTGAGTACTCTTCAGGATCAGCTAAAGATTCAGCTGCTTTTGGATTAACCTGATGACAAGTCAAAGGCAATTTAAAGCCACATGATGAATTTTCTCATTGACACAGTAAACAAAAAAAAGATGCGAAAATAACCTTGCTGAGATCTTCCCTCCATAGAGCTACTATCTCCGAAACTTTGCTTGGAAGATAAGAACGTGCCATCAGAGCAGCTTCTGGTATCCGGTTACTGTCAAGATAATTTCTTGTCATAAAGATAACAAAAGACACATATTTGATTTTTCCAAACGGCCAAGTGAACAGTAATGAAATACCTCTCCACCAATAACTGCAGACAATCTTCCAATCTACCCAGCGTAAATAAGCAAAGAAAGGCAACATTGTTCTTCCCCTGTTCCTTAGCAAGGCATGCAAGTTTTGACACCCCTTCAGCATCTCCCAAAGAAGAATATAGTAGTAACAAACCACTCAAATCCATAGCGTACTTCATGCAATCCTCGGCCAATTGCAGCTATCATGATAGAACACACACAAATGCAAGAGAATCACTTAGTAAGTAGTAGATATCAGCAATGAATCCGCAAAAGCTAGAAGAAAGCTCATTGGCATTGTAAGATCTAAATATACCAATTTGCTCCTATAGATACAATGTAAAGTAGTAAACTGACTGATATATAGCATTTGCAAAGAAAGTTATTTTTCTATTTTCCACTACAAATCATTGGGCAACATTTTTATAGAGAAGATGTACCTTCCCCGAGGACATGGCTAACTCTCCTAACTGCTTCCATTTAGACTCGCTCTGTACTTCTTCAGCAATTTCCTACAAGCATGGAAAACAAAGATAAGAAAAAAAATTCTACTTCCAAAAAGAGTAGAGTAAAGTAATGTCTAAGCAATTAAGCATCACATATGATATTACCTTTGCAATTTCAAGTCTACCCAGTTGTATGGCCAGATCAAATTTGTAGTCTGGATCTGTCGCAATTTCTAAAGCATCTTCAATCATTCCCCGAGATTCCAAGAAATGAGCAACACTGAATATTAAAAACATTTTCAGATCAAACTAAAAGAGATACACACAAAACAGTGAAAAACCTATTGGTAGGGGGGCAATATCTCTAACAGAACATATCCACAATATTCTTCAAAAGTACATTCATAGGACATAGCAGGCAACAAGAGATAAAATGCAGTAGTAAAGAATGAATTATAAGTGAATGCAAAAAATTTAGACCAAAATAACCTATAACATACTTGTTATGCTGCTCTTTAGGAATTGTAGGTAAAATTTGATTGGCTCTATCCAAATCGCCTCGCATCACAAGAGTCTTGTATTCAATCAGGCTAAGCAGCAGGGTATATCCTATGACACTGCATTCCCAAGAAAAAGGGAAATATGTTAGCAAATTATGTATGCAAGATAAAACAGTCTCAAATAAACATATATAAAGGAACGTACTTGAATTCTTTGTCTACCAAGTAAACCCGGCTTTGGTTGGCAATATAGCCTAACAAATACATTGGGCGGTCCAAATGATACATTGTGGTTACCTGCCACAGGTATATTAGCAGCTATTATATAATGTAGCTCATAAAGATGATTAGAAATAAAAATAGACTCTTGAGTACCTCGCCTCCAACACAATAGTTAAGCTTCCAAGAAGAGTTGTTGTAAATGAAGCAGTCCCCAACCCATATACCGGTCCTAACACGTTCATCATTCTCGTGGAGAACCTCAAAAGCATCCTCAACACCCTCTTCATCAGTTGGTCTTCCACTATCAAAATGCGAGGAAACCAACTCTCGCTGTAATAGCGAGGAACACCAGAGTAAGCTTTTGAACAATCCACGAAAGTGGGAATGAAAATAATAGCTGAACATTTGAGGTTGAACAGATTCTCACATTGTACTTCAAGATGTAGAATGACGTATCACTAGCAATGGCTACTAAATCACCACTTTCAGCCCAATAAAGATTCTGCAAATTTTTCATGGGAGTAAAGAGTTAGTAAAGACACTAATTGGGACAACTTTCAACTGAAAATAAAATGTAACGACAGAATTGGAAAAAAGTGATGAATGCTAACTTCTCACAACAGAGACAAGGTAATTGGATACCTTTACGGTGACATCAATTTGTTGAATCAGCCTGCATTCGGCCCAATCATAGAAGCAGATGAAATCATTCGAACACATTGCTAACAAGGTTCCTCCAAAAATCTTCTCAGCTGAGAAAGTAGGCCGGATACTCTTCCTTTCCTGAAAACACCACCTTTTATTAATATAATAAGCCAGTAATAGCTGTCTCTATTGCAAGCATCTGCAATTTCTTCAACCCTAGAATCATACTCCAACAAAATAGTATGAGTAAGGCCATAATGAGAATAGCAAACCTGGAAATTTTTACTGAATATCTTTATCTTTGATGAGCTTTCTCTAACCGCACATTCCCCCTCAGATGACCAAACAAATTCCAGGCCAGACCCAAAAGATCTATTTCTCCACGCCAAAGCAGTGTAGATTATGTACTCTCCATCACCGCAGACTACGACAAACCTCCCATTAGGGTTGTGCTTCAAGCTCTGAGAGTTAGAATAGCTATATGTGAGGCAAGACATAATTATTCTGGACCACACTCTTGGGACTTCATATGAAACAGAGTTTCATTTTTATCATCTATTAACGCTTCATTTCAAATATAATATTGTTTTAAGTAACCATAAAAACCACAGATTTAGCTGAAGCATGCTCTAGTGATACCCACCACAACTTCAATGCACAAGTCCATCACACTCATTTAAGTGGGACATGCACCGAAAGTGTTTACCCCAAAAGATCCAATGATAATTCAACACAACAGGAAAGTTTCAAAGGTGCTGGATAGTAACGCTCACTTGTGGATAAAGATCACAGGTCCCCAACTCTTTAACAGACAAGGGAAGTCTTTCTCCATCAGTAGCCTAAGGTAGAGAGATGAAAGCTTAAAATCATCAGGCAGTACAAATAAATAGCTGAGTCACGCAGGTTTTCCCATGCCAGAATACAAGAGTTACAATTAGGAGCTAGACCTCGTAACCTGCACCAATACTTTTGATGTTTGCGGTTTGAATTTCATTATGCTTAGCCCATATGATTTTTCCGCTACTGTCCATGCTAGCGACAGGAATTTCTCGTCCAAGTTTAACCATGATGGTTCCTTCATCATATCCAATCACAACCCTGTAAAGCAAACACATTCGTTGTTGATGGTCCCGTATGATCAGTTTAATAAGGTGCTAACACTGATCCCTAAAAAACTCCTAGCCACTCTAAACGCCCTTATCTCTCCAAATCGTCAATTTCAGAGGAAAACTAGCTACAATAATGACAGAAACAAAAATTCTACCAATAGAGAACATCTACTTTTTGATCAAAATTCTAATAAGCATTAAGTATTAAAAGTACAAAAACTCACCGCCGAGAACTTTTGATGTAACCAATGGCCCAAACTCTCTCGAGACCATAATTTAATGTGTTTTCTAGCCTGAAAAGAGAAAGAGAATCGAAGATAACAAATCAAACGACAAAATAGAGAAAGCGAACCTATGGTGAAAATGAATACAAGAAATAACCGCATGTGAACAAAGTGTATTCAAGTGTTAAAAAACCCCAAAAAATGTAAGCATTGTTATGTCTTTTGACAGGAAAACGTTAGGTAAAAATACCTGTAGGTAGTGGCGTGCCAAATGCGAACAGTGCCATCCTCAGAACCTGTGATTATTATTGGAAGCTCTGGATGGAAACATACGGCAGAAACATTGTGTGTGTGCCCATCTAGCGTCTGGACACAACTTTTGGTTTGATAGTCCCATACCTGAAAAAGTACCACTAGTAAACGATCTGCAAATACATAATTCTCAGGGGAATCAAAGCACAGATATTGGAAGCTTAACCAGAAGCATACCTTAGCAGTATGATCATCAGAGCCGGTAATTAGATAGGGTTTATCACCCCCTGTGAAATAATCTACACAGTTGACTCCTTTCTGATGAGCATCCAGTGTAAAATTTGGGTCTGGGGAACCAAGATTCCATATCTGAATATGAACAAGCATGAAAATTAGTCTAAGAAAACCCTTTTAAAAGTACCTCGTGCTAACTAAGCCATAAAAGCTCAGTGCTTGGACCTCTTACACACCTTTATGGTACGATCAAGCGAAGCACTGGCAAAAGTGTTGGTATCTTTTGGATTAAATACCACTTGCATCACATAGTGCGAATGTCCCTCAAATATCTGAGTACAAGCCCAACCGTTTTCCCAGTCCCAAAGCTTTATGAGCATATCATCAGAAGATGACAGCACATATGGAAGGGTCGGATGGACAGCTACACACCTAATGTAATCCGAATGAGCCTCAAATACTTTGACCTTGTCCATTGTATTGTAATTGTATACACGGATGTACATATCATCCGCTCCAGCCACAACCCATTGCTTGCGCGGAATAAACTTGGCCGACCTAACTGCAAAGTCATATATAAATTTCAGTAACAGCGACAGACTATACAAGGCAATATACAGCAAGTGAAAAATCTATAACAATGAAATCAGAAGATGCTCATAAACTTGTTATACCTGGCAATTCCGTCACCTCGAAGGATTTTGTAATCGTCTGAGTATAAGTCATATTAAAATGATATTAGACGAGATGAAATGAAATCATAAAAACTATATCTAAAAGACTAATTACAGCCCTCTGAACTCATAAAATGTGTGATGTTTTGGTTATCCCATGTCATGGCAAGCATAAATATATATTAATAAAATAGAGAAACAAATTCAAATATTCACCCACCTGTGTCTGGTAGTTCCAAATACACACGGTTCCAGAATACAAACTTGCTAGAATCCTGTAACACCGTGTTGTTTATTAAGTCAGTCATTTGTAGCAGCAATAAAAGTACAAACATACAGTACTACCCACAGCAACTGTGAAAATTGTTATTCCATCAACACATCCAAAATATAACATATAACTAAGTTGCAAGATGGCAGAATCAAATTTGAAATTACCATGGTTCAGTAGGATGCAGATCAACAGATTTGACTCTCTCTGATCGTTGAGCAAACTTTCTCTGATCAAAACATAACAAAAGCAAATTATGACCACAGCTATAATAATAAAATAACAGAAGCAGAAAGTTGAAAGATAAGCAATACCTTGATATCTAGTCTGAGAGGCTGTTGCAACATAAAGAAGAAGAACAATAGTTAGTTCCAGACTTAAACATATCAGAACGCAAACAAATGTTGCTCATAGAGAGCTTTAAAACCCCCAGAAAACACCAGATCTTTTCAAAACACGATGATCAAAATCCAAATTCAACCTCAAAAACCAAATGCCAGACACTATACTCGATTTCACGAAAACTACAATCTATAGGCGCACGAACACAAAGACGGCGATGTTAAACCATATGATTTCGGATTCCACGATCTCACTTGAATTACGCAAAACTACTACAGATGAAATGCAATATCCAAGATCGCATCGCAAGCAAAATTCAATTGAGATCTGGAGAAAAATAAAGAATGCGAGATGCGACTACTTACCATGTTTACAGATTAAGCAGAAGATCTGCTCGTCGGATCTCGTATCTCGCTTGAATCTGCTAACCGGCGATCGGAGAAAGACGTTAGGCTCGTCGTAGAGTGCGTTCAGAGAGCTTGTATTAATACGGCGGAGATGAAAATTATTAAAAGAAAATTTCACAAATTATGCTTCAAGGAACTGATGAAGATATTTACGAGAGTGCCACTGGTTCTGTTTATGAACGTCGTCGTAAAATGAAAAAAAAAAAAGTAGTAAATAATTCTTTCTTTTTTCTTTTTCTGCTATGAAAGTGAAATTAGTGTGAGGATTATTTTTAGCCTGAAGTATTTATGATTTAAGTTTCATCAACAATATCATTTTATACTATGTAGAGGACAAGTCAGATATGCAATTAAATCGTGACATGTTGCATTTTTTGACAATTCAACCTAAAAATATATTATGTTGAAAATTCCTTGCACTTTTAAACACAAGTCACTTGTGCAATAAAATGATGACATGTGGCATTTATTCAATTTTTTCAAAAAAAAATGTTAAACGAGGAAAAATAATATATGGCGACTTCTTTTTAACGTTTCTCTAAAAAAAAATTAGTTTGTATTTTGCCTCTAAAATATGAAAGAAAACACAAATGCCTCATATACGAATTCCTATATTTCATGTCAACGATTTATGGTGATGGAAGGATACTTGGTTCAGGCTGTGAAGTAGCCCAAACATAAACCTTAGGTAATGAATGGCCCATGTCACAGACTAAAAAACGAGAGTTTATGGCCCGACTCTTTAAATGCTACTTGTGTACACTTACCTTCACTCCTTTTTTTGGGTCATGTTTCTTTCAGTGACATTGCTAACGTATGAAAAACTTGATTTTCTTGGTTAATTTAACATTATCAATTTTAAGAGAAAATCTTTTAATGGATTCAGAGTTACAACACCAACATAGCTTATATAGTTATATAGCATTCATCTTTTATATAGTTTGCTTTTTCTTTTCCTTTTTGTTAAATTGGTTATAGTTGCTTAAGTTTAGGTAATGGATAACACGCAATATTCATCTTATATATATATATATATATATATAATTTACCAAAAAAAGGAATTGTTTGATGTATTTATAGCTTTCCAAATTCTGTTTGGTTGTAAATTTTAAATACATAAATATCATTTACTAGGTTGCTTAGCTTTGCGAAAAATCGTAACTAAAGCATCATTATTGCAAGTTAAACAAATAATTGACATTTCAGCCGCTTGAATCGTTTTCGTGTTTATACCATCATTAATTTATCCATTCCTTAGCCCTTTTCTACTCCTTTCTAAATGTCTTTTTAATCATGGTTTTATATTCAAATAGAATTCTAATTGGCATATTACCCTAAAATAAACATAGGTAATCGAGTTTAAGACCAAATTAAAGAAAGTTGATAGAAAGTGTGAGACAGAATGTCATTAGAAACTTAAAAAAATGAAAAGGCATGTTGTAAGTGAGAATAAACCTTCATGATTCCTACCAAAAATAGTATACAACGTATTGGTTGAAGGATTAACCTTTCATATATAGATTGATAGAAAGTGAGCCAAAATTGCATTAGAAGCTTTAAACATATTTTGAAAAGGGATGATGTATGTAAGAATAAACCTTCATGATTCCTACCAAGTTTTATAGACAACATATTCACTTGGTTGAAGGATAAACCTTCATATTTATTTAACCAACAATATATGTACGTGTGTCGAAAAGAATATATCATGATTAGACCATAATGAATATATACTTGCATTACTTGTTGCATAGTTTATTTCACTTCTACTGGTAACATAGATGGACTCGAGGCATCACACATCAAGTCCCAAAGGGATTAGTTGTTTGGATGCCTTTTGTCCCATTTTATCGAATTTTCATGCAGGCTCTTCATATTAATGAGAAATTGCAAAACAAAACCCACATGATCATTATATTTTTATTATAAACAAACCAATCAAACACTTAAGTTAACACAATTATGACGCCTCGCTCTAATTGTATGTTTAGTGGGACCTTGCATTGGCCGTCAGAGGAGAGAAATTGAATCAGTTCAAAATTACTGACCAAATAAAATTAGTCAAAATTAAGAGAAATGATTGAAGCACGTACGAGAGGAAAGAAAGGTCGAAAGAGAATGAACTTGGTATATTCCAAAGAATATACCAGTCCACTTATAATCTTTTGAAAGTAGAAAGATATAAACCAATCAAAAGTAAGTTGGACATTCCCATTTTTTACAGAAGAGCTATCTACCGTTGGATCGATCAATGGACTAATAATGTTCAAGTTATCTTCGCATTTGTTCAAGATCTTGCTTTCACGGCTAAAAGGCTACCAAAAGTGGGATGCGCCTGAAGGTGGACACACCAACAATTTCACGAATCTAATGCGTTCGTTTTTGTTGGAGTAGTACAGTCACAACAAACGTATAGTTCATCACCATTTTCAATATTGTGTGCTAGTAATTAAAGGTTTACTCAAAAAGATGGTTATAAGCAATATGAAATGGGTGTGGCATAGTTGTTATCTCATTTTTTTTGGTGGCTTACTTGTATGCAGTTATTCAGAATTGTCACTCAACATCTGGTTTTTATTTTGTTTCAGGAAAATAATTTTTTTAATCATAATCTGAAGATTTCAAGGCGCAAATTTTTGGTTAAACCCATTAGTCATTAGAGTATGTAGGATAATCATTAATTTACCAAAAAAGAGTATGTCGAATAACTAAATATTTTGTATGATTAGTCATGATTGAAACTGGAGTGAGAAAAAAAAACTCATCTTGATCCAAAGAGATCAATTCAGTATTCAAACTAATTTCAATTCTTCTGTTCATTACACGATGTTTTGTCGAATCTTGCAACATCCTTGCTTTAACATGCGGACCATAAGTCAAATTTTACATTTTGGATATTTTGATATATTTAACTTGGTATGTATATATGTATATATGTATATATTTTTAACTAATATCTTACTTAAGACTTATAACAAAAAAAAAATGTATGTAAGACAAATTAAAGACAATCGTGTTACAGTGTAAGCTTATAGAAGCAAAACAATTTTACTTATGCATGTTTTTTTTTTTTTTGGATAAAAACATACTTATGCATGTTCAAAAACGTATATGGGGGCCTTTATTTCCGTTGACACCATTATATAAGTCATAAAGCCAACATCGGCCAAGGGTGACCCTTTCTGAAATGAAAAAATTCATATATATATATATATATATATTCATGAACATCATAAACTTAATTAAGCTTTAGGTCTCGAGAGAAAGCACACGTAAACATTTTGGTCTCATCGCATAAAAATGTACTGTGTTCATACAATGCCAATACATGCAGAGGTTGTGAATTTTTTTCTTTAAAAGTTGCAAACTTGATATATTCGAATATTTATTATTTTAATATATAGGGAAAATGTATATCGATGATTCGATTCAGTTGGCAATGTATGAGCACGGCCACGATATGTCGATATGGAGCATGAATCTACCTGTTTCCACCTGACGAAAATTATTTTAAAGCCATTAAAAATAGAAAAACAAGTTAGTCGTGTGTTGAACTATTGTTTAAAACATGTTATATGTTATAACATTTGCGTATCTCCATAACCATACATCTGTTTACAATGCTTGCATACGATATATAGATTCTTAAGAAGAAGAAAAAAAAGATTCGTAAGAATCCAATATTGAATAAACATATTAAAAGTAATATTGCAACTAATGTTTTAGGGGATCGGAGACAGGAGAGCAAGTGGATAAAGAGGTTATATATTTCTGCAAACCTAGAAAAATTATTGTGCAAAAATATATGGTTCATCGTTTGTGGCTATCTATTACCATTTTTTTGTTCGCAACTATACCTTTTCACAAAATCATGAGACGACACAACCTACAACCAAAATAAACTAAATAGAGCGAGAAATAGTAACTTCATTTTTCCCCAAGAATTGCCGAGAGAAGAAATAAACTAAATAAAAAGTAAGAAGAATCTAATTTGCAAAAAAAAAAAATCTGAACAAGTAAAAGGAATATAATGGTGATTGGTGCCTCTACGTACTTCTCGCCGCGTAACGAAAGAGAGGTCGCGTCCTCGTGCTCTCTCTCTCTCCTTGAAATTCTTCTTGGCCTCCTTTTTCCCACATGCCACATTGGCCTTTTGCGTATTTGCATATTGCATGCACAACAATTATTATCATCATCGTATGGTTACGTTTATGCACAGAAATCGATGAAGTGTTCATAAATGATAAGTATTTATAATTTAGAACCCAAATTTTAGGGTCCATATAAGAAGCTTTGCATAGAGTTTTATATATAAGCTAATAGAAATGTAATACATAAATTTAATTGAATATAAAAAAAACAGAGGCAGAGAACTGCCGATAGAGAAAAAAGTTAAGTTGATCATGCTTGTTTAATATTATATATAAAAACTGATCATATTCTTGTTAAATTAACAAGAATTTAGTCCATTGCACATATTTTTGAGAAAACTTTAAACTTCACTATATTTGTGTGTGTATATATATAAGATTTTTCGATAAATTTATATATATTTCATTGTAATTGTATATTTCTAAAAAATATCCCTTCTAATTATATTTATTGTAAGACTTTGTGTTGAGAAAAAAAAGGCTTCATAATTATTTTTGCCCAATAAAAATAGGCTTCATAATTATTCTGTACGATCTTTAATTATTTATCTCTGATTAAATATTATTTAACAGGCTGGGCTATCAATACACAAATTAAGACGACATAAAAATTGTAATTCCACACAACTTATTTATTTTTGGACTTAAAAAAAATGTTTGTTTAATCAAAGATTGATACTTATTACTGGAATCTCTTTGTTGTTATATTTAAGAAATTTGGGGAAGGATTAGTTATTTGTGGGATGGAGATTTAAAGCAACATTTTGCGATATAAGAATATATGCATTTATTATTTTTGTCTATTTTAATTTCTCATTTTTGTTCATTTCTATTTTAGTTAACATGCTTTCAAATTTAAAACGTGTCAAGTCTTTGTTGATAGTGGATTCCCTTTTGATTTTATTTAGCTTTTTTTTTGGACAAAATTTTATTTAGCTTAGATTCAACAAAATCATCATGATCTTAAAAGTGTGGGAATTGAGTAGTATACTTCAAATTTGTTTGGTCATCTTTTAGGTACCTCAAATTGTCGCTAGGCCATTCGTTTTTTAATACAAATGACCACTATAAAGATAAAATAACCAACAAAATGTATATAGCACATACATGACATAGATAATACTCAGAGGTGTTTATGATCTTACGTAAATCGTCTAAATTCACGTCGATGGATAACGATGATCAATAGTATAAAACTAACTAAATCGAATCTAAAGTAATAAATTAATCTTAACATAAAGGAAGTAATAGATACAAAGATAGGCAGGGGGATATTGATGATAATTAAAGTGCACAGTACTTTAGCAAAATAGAATAGATCTTTAAGAAGAATCTTAGAAATCCAGATGGAGCTCTTCAAGTGGTTCATCTTATGCCACTTACTATTATATATGTTGTTATATGCATAGACTGAGACAAACAAATCATACCAGTCAAATTTCATTTTAGAAGATATATGTTATTAATTTCTTCGAGTACAAATATCTTTATTAGTTTTCTATATGAATGTCGGTTTTAGACTTCTAGTTAGATTTGATCTTCTTTGATCCTACCACGTTTCCACACAAATTGGGTTTCAGTGTTTCACTCTACAAAGTGCAATATATAAGATTTGAGATCCACATTTTCTGAAATGCTCACTACATAAATTGACTACAGCCTATCTCGAAAAATATATAAACCTTTACGTGAATTTTGTTTTGCAGACTTATATTAGAAATTTAATTATTGTTGTAATTATTCTAGCTAGTCTAAAATTTCTAAAAATATAACGTTTTATCAAATCGATTTTCAAATTTAATATGGTCTGGTCTATAGATTCTATGATCTTCAAATCAACGTGATGAAAAAGTCAAGTGTAATTTACGATTTTTGTTGCATACCGTTGGAATCATGACCCCAAATATTAAGAAGATAAAACATGATGGGAAGGTACCAAACAAATTTTAAGGCCTAATATATCCTTACAAGTATTTAAAATACGAACAAATTGCGATCAATGTTTAAGTAAAAAAATCAATACTGATAAAAAGGAGGCGACTAGAAACAAGAGTTTCCTTGATAACTAATCAGATGGCTTTGTTCAATGGCTGCTTAATATTGGGGTAAAAGAAGCTTAGTGACTTATTCAAATATTGCTAAACACCAATACAATTAATATTCTAGTCAATAACAAGATCCCATAGATATTTGTAATATTTTTTTCCAGCAATTTGTATATTTGTAATATTTACTTGTAACGATAGGATTCATTTTTTCTTATGGACGGAAGACAATATTTTGGTGATGGACTGATGGTGCATGTATTTTTTTAGCTAGTTTAACAAAATACCCACACAAAAAAAGATGATCGGTAGCATTGAATTATAAAATCGGATATAAAGATCCATAAGTCAGCTGAAATTAAAATTTTAATTTCAGAATTAATGCAACAACTTTTGGCTAAACTAAACAATATATACGTGATGCTACACAAATTTTATAAACTAAAACGACAATATTTAACCCAAACATAGACAAAATATATGAATTGTACGTAAGAACTTGTTTTGAATCAAAATATATTCAAAAATTTGTTCACTAAATAGAAGAGAAGGGGAATGGGTTTGCAACTAGGAGTATTATTTGAACTTAATCGTGTTTTCTACCATCTATCTGAGCAACACATTCCATTATTGTTCATCATTTCATCAACACGTCATATTGGTAACTTGAGGAAGCTGTTTGACCAATGAAAACCTTGTTATTTGGGGGATACTTGTTTTCTCCATCGCTAATGATTTGTTGATTGTTCAATGGCTGCTTAATGTCGGTAAAATAAGAGAGGCTTAGGTATGCTAAACATTTTCAGGTCAATAAAATAAGATTCCATATATCTTTGCAGGGATCTGTACGTATATATATATTTATAAGATACGTGAACCCTTAAATCTTTAGATAATGCTTTTTATTTATGATGGAAGATAAGAATTAGGTGCGTTAAATTAATAATTGGAGTAGTATACATACTTTAGCAGGTATAAATTATTGATTTTGAATCAACTTGGAATCTTTGTAACGTTTTCCCCTTTTTCGTTGTTTAGTACTCATATCTAACGTTTGATATCGTGAAAATAAAAAAAACGTTTGATATCATTAACTATCAAATTTTATTGTATTTTGTTCTGGAAACTTAAATTGAAGCCATTAAAAGTGGAGGCCCCATCAGTCTCCCAAATTCAACTGTCCTCATGACCCCAAAAATCAACGTTCAAAATTGATCCACGCACTTCGCAAACATTGTTGTGTGTAACTCTTGTTTTTCTTTAACTCGAGATTAGATAGTAATAACCCTGTAAGAAATCTACTTTTTTTTATATATCTTATCTAAAAGGCTGAAAACCACAAATTTACATTCAAAGATATTGACCAAAATAATACACATCCATTAACTACCCCAAATTAGCGTATAAATCTGACATGTAAAGAACATACATTAATGACGACCTAAAATCTGCTTTAGTTAATTTGACCTGCAAAACCGTGTTAGTGCTGAAAATTAAAGACAAATAGTATCTTAGTTTAGCAAATATTTATGCTATGTAAGGAATATTTTTTATTACAATCTTTATAGTAACACAAATCCCCTAAAAACAAATAGTATACCTCAACTATAAATAAATTTCCAGTAAACAAGTTTTATAAATGTTGAATTTGACCCATATAGATAATAATCAAAAGAATCTTTTTTTTTTGTTTTATTTTGTTGATTTGACCAACACAATTATGTTAATGATGATATATAGAAACAAATATGTTAGTTTAGGAAAAATATATTTAAATGTGCTATACAAGGAATGATTTTATTAGAATAACATAAAATCCAATGTTTTTAATTTAATTATTAATAATATAAATCATGTATAGTCAATACTATAGTATCCCCTAACCATAAAGAAATTGCCAGTGAACAACAATTTTTGACTTCTTTTTTGTAATCACAAGTGTGGTGGATACTCAGAACTTTTGTCGTCGTTTTCTCTTGACTAATCCAAGTCACACTAAACGATTCATCTGAGTTAAGTTTTTATTTATTATGATTTTCATCACAATCTTATGAGTTCTGTTTTCTTTTTGAATTATAGTAGTTTTTTGTTATATATCTCAATGATTCATCCCTCTTCAATCTTCATCATATTCTTCTTCTTCTTCTTCATATGCCATGCTCTACAGAAAATATGATTTCTTTAGATTTCATCTTTTTTTACTTGTTTTTATTTTAGTCACTTGAATGTGAGGGAGAAAAAAAAAAAAAAAAAGACAAGATGTGAAACGACGCATTTACCCTTAGGAAGCCAAACATCGAAAATAGAAACCGCTTTTTTCTTTATTTTTTTTCTTAAAGTCAATCAGTAAAACAAAAACTGCCATTACCCATAATACCAACTACACTTTCACAGCCAAGTGTCTATAAATACAGAGCATAATTACACCATCTTTCCTTACAACACAATCTCACAACAATTACACACTAAACAAAATTCAATTTTGCATCTCCATTTCTCGAGAAACTTTCGTTTTCGTAGACTTATAAAACCATGGGTCATGGCACTAACAGAGTAGAAGACATGGCGTCACCAAACAATGGAACCGCAGGAGAAACGGTCGTGGAGATACACAGCGTTTGTCTACCGCCGAAGAAAACAGCGTTTCAGAAACTGAAAAAACGCGTTGGGGACGTGTTCTTCCCTGATGATCCGTTACAGAGGTTTAGGAACCAAACATGGAGAAACAGAGTGATTCTAGGTCTTCAAAGCTTGTTCCCGATATTCACATGGGGTTCTCAGTACGATCTCAAGCTTCTTAGGTCCGATGTTATCTCTGGTCTCACCATTGCCAGTCTCGCCATTCCTCAGGTTACTATTTGACAAAACTCACTCTTTTACTTTTACATTGGGTTTTTATGACCAAAAGGAAAGTTTTATGGAACGTTTCGAAATTTTGAAAAAGTTTTAATCCGTGAAATCATTTTGTTTTTTTATGTTGAAAGAATAATAAAAGGCGTAATTATATTGAAGAGGTTTTGTCATTTTTACATCTTGAGTTGTGTGGGGATGCTAGTTGGACTTGGAGAAGTTAAAGCAAAAAATAAATATACTTTTTGTGTTTGTTTTGGATTATCAATGTCATTCAATGTTTTCAATAAATGTAAATGGAATACAGTATAGTTTTAATTCGATGATTTCATAGTGGGTTCACTTAGAATTATCCACACAAAATATGGTTCTTTTAAATGTTTATGTCTTTACATATTTGTTTTTGTTAATTTTGAAACTTTATTTTGCAGGGAATCAGCTATGCAAAGCTAGCAAACTTACCACCTATAGTTGGTCTTTGTAAGTATTCAACACCTAATTTTGGACTAATCAGTCTAATTTACTAAAATCAAGTCTAAATTAATCAATTTTGGTGGTTGCATGCAGATTCAAGCTTTGTGCCACCACTGATATATGCAGTTCTTGGGAGTTCAAGACATCTTGCAGTTGGTCCTGTCTCAATAGCATCACTTGTGATGGGCTCAATGCTAAGTGAAAGTGTTTCACCAACACAAGATTCAATTCTATATCTCAAATTGGCTTTCACTTCAACTTTCTTTGCTGGTGTCTTCCAAGCCTCCCTTGGCCTTCTTAGGTACTAATCAGAAAACTCAAATCAATCTTAGGAATCTGCAATCGTCATGTGAAAGAATTTGTAAACTCTCTTATTGTAGTTTAAGTATTCTTATTAGTGTAGAATATATTCAATGTTTGCTTAAGCCTCTTTTGTTGATCTTATCACTGAACACTAAAGGGTAATTAGTCATGATGAATAGAGAGATTAATATATAAAAAGAACCAAGATTCTAAATATAGTTTTGATTTGATGGTGACATGTACTAATATCTACACCTCCCAAGATGCTTCCTAGTTAGTGCTTTCACTGTTTTATTTTTTTTCATGGTCAGCAACTCATAATTTATGTATTAATAAATATAATTAAATTTTTAATTTCAGGCTAGGATTTATGATTGACTTTTTGTCAAAGGCAACTTTGATTGGTTTCACTGCTGGTGCTGCAGTTATCGTGTCACTTCAACAACTTAAGGGTCTTCTTGGAATTGTTCATTTCACTGGCAAAATGCAAATTGTTCCTGTCATGTCTTCTGTTTTCAACCATAGATCTGAAGTAAGTCAACATCATTAGTTAATTATAATGAAAACTTTAAAGATTTTATCTCAATAATGTTACTACTACAATTTCAGTGGTCTTGGGAAACTATTGTCATGGGGATTGGCTTCTTGAGCATTCTCTTAACCACAAGACACATTGTAAGTGTACTTAGAAAAACTTCCAAGCATTTACAAAAAGCGATTAACCGCAATCCAATATTTAACGTTTCGTATTGTTTTTGCGAATATGTAGAGCATGAGGAAGCCAAAACTGTTCTGGATATCTGCTGCATCACCTTTGGCATCGGTTATTATATCAACTCTGCTTGTATACCTCATTAGATCCAAGACTCATGCCATCTCTTTCGTAAGTACATTTTCTTAACCAGTCTGACTTATGTTATGGTTACAACTGAGACTCATAGACATTGAATCTTTAATGCAGATTGGACATCTACCAAAGGGTTTGAATCCACCTTCATTAAACATGTTGTACTTCAGTGGTGCTCATCTTGCTCTTGCCATCAAAACCGGTATCATCACCGGGATTCTTTCTCTTACAGTAAGCTCTCCAAAATCTCAAGCTTCTTTGTAAAATATTTCAGTGTTAATAAGTGACTAAAGTTTTGGACTTGACTTTGATTTTTCAGGAAGGGATTGCTGTAGGGAGAACCTTTGCATCTCTAAAGAACTATCAAGTTAATGGAAACAAAGAAATGATGGCTATAGGTTTTATGAACATGGCTGGTTCTTGCACCTCTTGCTATGTTACAACAGGTTAAAAATTCTACTTGAAACAAATCTCCTTCTCCTTGTGGCTTACGGAACAATGTTTTGACTCCAATCTATTGTTTTCTTCAGGGTCTTTCTCTCGATCTGCGGTAAACTATAATGCTGGAGCGAAAACAGCGGTTTCTAACATTGTGATGGCCTCTGCAGTTCTAGTGACCCTTCTGTTTTTGATGCCACTCTTCTATTACACTCCTAATGTGATCCTAGCTGCTATCATCTTAACCGCGGTGATAGGCCTCATTGATTATCAAGCGGCTTACAAGCTTTGGAAAGTTGACAAATTCGATTTCTTCACTTGCTTGTGTTCCTTCTTTGGCGTTCTCTTTGTTTCTGTACCTCTTGGCCTAGCAATAGCAGTGAGTATACAACTATACCTAAATGTTCTGGTTTCCAAATATTCAGGATGTTTTCTTAGTTTGATAACTTGTTGCAGGTGGCAGTTTCAGTTATCAAGATCTTGTTGCACGTAACCAGGCCAAACACTTCAGAATTTGGGAATATCCCAGGGACTCAGATTTATCAGAGTCTTGGAAGATACAGAGAAGCTTCAAGAATCCCAGGCTTCCTAATCCTTGCTATTGAATCTCCTATATATTTCGCCAATAGCACTTATCTTCAAGACAGGTCAGTCTTCTTACTTCACTTATCTCTTCTTGATATGGTCTCTTTTCTTTTTCAGTTTTACTTATGGGAATGAGTTTATGGTTCTGTAGGATTTTGAGATGGGCCAGGGAAGAGGAAAATCGGATAAAGGAGAACAATGGTACTACCTTGAAATGCATAATTCTTGACATGACAGGTGACTTTGTCTCTCTGAGGTCTGAGCTATTTTCAAGAGTTTTCAATTCGTCCCTTTGCTCATACTTTCTTTCTGTGGAATCAGCTGTGTCTGCGATAGACACAAGCGGGCTTGAAGCGGTGTTTGAACTTAGGAGGAGACTCGAGAAGCAATCTCTTCAGGTTATAATTTTTACTGAAAACAAAGATCAATATACCTATCAAAAAGAAAAACAAACTAACTTTTGTCAAACTCTCTTGTCAAATAGCTTGTGCTGGTGAATCCTGTGGGGACTGTGATGGAAAAGCTACACAAGTCCAAGATCATTGAGGCATTGGGTCTGAGTGGACTTTATCTAACAGTTGGTGAAGCTGTGGCTGATCTCTCATCAACATGGAAAGCTAATGGCCAGCCTTGAAACAAAGCAGTCTCTAATCTAATAGAGAGACTGTTTCTGAAGATGGAGCAGCCTCTTGTGAAACATTTTTGGTGCTAGCTGAAAACTCCTTGAGGGAGTTTCTGTTTTAATTGTAGAATAAATGTAATTTCATCTTTTAACAATTCGGTATGTATACATAATTTGGATATAAATAGCCTATGCAAAGCATTTATCTTCTCATTTTATACTTTCTATAATCACTGTTGGGATTATCTCAATGATGAAACTCTAGAACCATTTTGCCTCTTGTCAAAATTTACACAAAGGTTTAATATTGGCTACAAATAATCTGCGTTATATGATTAGAGAAGCAAGCTCTGGTCATTATCACCTTCTCTCTTCAAGAACTGGTACTGCTCTTTCTCCTCCTGACAACTTTCTTCACAGTAACCGTGTTGTCGCTCTTCTCTTTGTTGTCTGTACTATTCACAGCTTTTACAGAATCCGGTTGGCTCCTCATGCGCAGTATCTCGCCCTTTGCAGAGCCCAAGTCCTCCTCGAGCTTCTTCACTTTCTTCTCTAGCACTTCCCTTTCTTTTCCTAGACTCATCACGAGGATATGTGCATCTTCCACATTTTCCTTAGCTTCTTTTGATGCATTCTTTGCCTCTCCTAGTGATCGTTGAAGTACTTCTTTCTCGTCCTCCAAGTTTGAAGCATGGGTATTCACCTTCTCAAGCTCTCGTGACAGTATTGATGTGTTCTTGTTCATCTCATCTAAAGACTTTACAGCTTCTTCGAGATCTGTTTCAAGGGATTTTCTCGCCTCCCTTTCCATCAAGATCTGCTTTTCCATTCCTTTCACCTCTTTGTTCAACGACAAAACAGTCTTTTTCTCCTCTTCCAATTCCTTGTTACTGGTTTCAACTTTCTTGTAAATCTCCACAAGTTCCTTCTGGAGGCTCTGGTTCTTGACAGAAGACTCTTTGAGTTCATGAGTTACTCCCTCAAGCTCGTCTTTAACTCTCCTCCGAAGATCTTTCTCCAGTGCAAGTTCGCTAGCAGAAATCTCATTCTTTTGTTTTTCAGCATCGAGGTTCCTTTCATATCTTTCCTTAGCTTCCTTCCATTCTTCGTGAACTATAGCAAGCTCTGATTCTAACTTTGAACACAAAGCTCTTGACTCATCAAGCATCGTTTCCAGGTCAGAGACCCGATCTCTAGATGCCTGCAGTGTTTTCTTTGTTCCTTCAAGTTCATGTCTCAAATTTTTTACTGTAGTCAGTTCTATATCCAGCATTCTCTTCGAGTCTTCGTACTTCTCAGTTAAGTCAGCAACTTTGTCTTTACTTTTATTAACATCATCTAGCGCACGATCCAGATTTTCATTTAGCTGCTGAATCTCCTGCTCTTTCCTGCTGATGAGCTCTGCATCTGCAGCTGCTTGCGTCTCAGAAGTCAATTTCAAAGCACTATAATCTTTTGAAATACTATCAAGCTTCTGGATATAACTCTCTTTCTCAGCCACTAAAGTTGTTATTCTTGTGTTTAACTCCTCAATCGCAGAGTTCTTCGAGTCCAATTCACTCTGAGTTCTTATGAGTTCTTCCTTCTGCTGTTTGATCTCTAACTTCGCTTCAGCAAGATCTCGGCTAGTTTGAGTGTAAATAGAGTTGAGTTCCTTCAATTCTGCTTCCTTTTTTGCCAACGATGCATTAAAACGTTGAGCTTTTTCTTCACTATCTTTCAGCTCCAAACTAAGCAAGTTGATCCGATCTTGTAGTCCTTCAACCAAATCAAGCTTTTCTCTGAGCTTTGTTTCTAGTGCCTCTTTGTCTTCGCCAGCCTTTGACAGACTATTTTCCAGACTTTCGATTTGATCTTTAAGCTTCTCACATAATTTCTTCTCGCTACTTAGCTCCCGGCCTAATTCTGTCACCAAGTCCTTTGCAGAATTCAACTGGTTGATCAATGACAACTGTTCCTCTTTTGCCTTTTCTACTTCCTTTTTCCGCTCTTCCTGCTCATGCTGCAGTTTTGCCTCGAAATCTTTCTCCTTCAAAACCAATGCTCTTTCTCTGTCTTTCAACTGGTTCTTTAGCTGTATGCCACGGTTATCGGTAGCTTAAGTCAAAAAGGATCAAATCCAGCACTAGCAATATATTCACAACCTCAGAAAGTTAAAGAAACAAAAGAAGAGAAGCTCGAACTAAATGATATAAGCTGCTAAGACAAGAACATTCACCCACAAATTGTAAAGCAAAATCTTTAAGTGCTAGTAGCTTACAGATTCGATGGTTTCCTCAGCAGCTTTTGTATCTTGCCGAGCCAGTGCATAAAGTGCACCAAGAACGCCAGCACTAAAAATTCCAAGACCATTCAGGAGAGCCAGAAATGGATTTGGGGATGTTCCTTCACTAACTACTGCAACCTAATCCACCAAACCAATCCTGATTCAGTAAAATCTCAAGCACTACTTTAAACACATTGATTCTCAATTAAAAAAAAATCAAATTGAGAAGGTCTAAGAGAGTCTTACAACCTCAGTTTCTAGATCAACCTTCGATGTCTTTATCTCATTGCCTCCTGGAATTAAAAAGCAGAACTGGTCACAACAATGAAAGAAAGATAACCAAAAGCAACATTTGAACAAATCTCATCTAAGCAATAAAAAAACTCACTTTCATCAGCCAAAGCGGGTGATCGAAGCTGCAAAAAGGGAAGAACAGAGATACCCACAAGAAGGAAAGCCCTCCTTTTGGCGGAAGCAACGTCATACTCGTACCCATCTTCCTGGTTTAAAGAAGCCAATGTTGGTCGTCGGCGCTTGAACTTGGCGACATTACTCGAACACAGAAGCCCAAACTGAGACGAAGAAGGAGAAGAAGAAGAAGAAGAAGAAGGAGATGAAAGGAATCGAGAGTGTAGAGGAACAGAAGGGACGAAGCAAGAGCCCCCTATCAGGAAACCCATCTTCGCCGCCAACTACTTAAGAGATTGGAAATGTGTGGCAAATGAAGCAATCCTAAAATCACTGACACAAAGCAGACCCCAAAACCCAAAAAAGGAACTTCCTTTGTGTACTGACTTGTGACCTCGGAAAATCTCAAAGAAGAATGCTTACACAAATCTCAGAGTTATATCCTTCGATTACTGAAGAAAATATCTACAAATCCTACGAAATTGGGTATCAAAGACTGAAACTTTTTTTTGTTTAGGAGGGCAATGGCATATCTGCAATTTTGGAATAGTTCGGTGCTTTGTGTACATAACTTACCAATCAAAACTCGCCAGCTTAGACTTCCCCTGCTTCGTTATCCTCAATCTCTGGGTTCGCCTGGTTTAAGAAAACACGTGAACCTCACGTGCGTCTGTCTGACCCTAAAATTTCTCTCTGTTTTTCTCAGCCGTTCTGTCTAAAACCACCGACGGCGACTTCAAATAGACGTCGGAATTTGTCGCCACCGGAGAATTGTTACATGTGAATCCCGTTTTATAAAGATGATGTATGTATCTGCTCGATCCGGTTCTGCGAAGCGAAGCATCTCAAGTCTACCTCATCTCTCTCAGAGATTTAAACAAACAGGTAATCTGCACTATTTGTTTCCTCTCCCTCTTCGTCGATAAGCGAAATGTCTTGATTGTTTAGGGTTTTAGGAGTAATGGGATTTGCAAAAAAGGTTTAAAGTCGATTCCTTTGAAGTAAGAAAACGAGAAAAGGTTTTGATTTGAACATTTTGTTTTATCCATGAATTTGCAGAGAATGAGATTGTTCAAATGTTTAGTGTTCCGAATCATGAGGAATCTGAGAAGCCTCAAGAGAAGTGGAAATTATCTAGAAAGGATCCGTCAGTGCGGATGTTGGATGAGAGATTCATTAGGATAGTGAAAATCTTCAAATGGGGACCTGATGCTGAGAAAGCTCTTGAGGTGCTTAAACTGAAAGTTGATCATCGATTAGTTCGTTCGATTCTTGAGATAGACGTTGAGATAAATGTCAAGATTCAGTTTTTCAAATGGGCTGGTAAAAGAAGAAACTTTCAGCATGATTGCTCCACTTACATGACCTTAATACGCTGCCTTGAAGAAGCTAGGCTTTATGGTGAAATGTATAGAACGATACAAGAAGTGGTCCGTAACACATATGTTAGCGTTAGTCCAGCAGTACTCTCTGAGCTTGTGAAAGCATTGGGGCGAGCTAAGATGGTTAGTAAAGCTTTATCGGTTTTTTATCAGGCAAAAGGACGCAAGTGTAAACCCACTTCGAGCACTTACAACTCGGTGATTCTAATGTTGATGCAAGAAGGACAGCACGAGAAAGTCCATGAGGTTTATACTGAGATGTGTAACGAAGGTGACTGTTTTCCAGACACGATTACTTACTCTGCGCTTATATCCTCGTATGAAAAACTAGGTCGTAATGATTCTGCGATAAGGTTGTTTGATGAAATGAAGGATAACTGTATGCAGCCTACAGAGAAAATATACACCACGTTGTTGGGAATTTACTTTAAGGTGGGTAAAGTTGAGAAAGCTTTAGATCTTTTCGAGGAGATGAAACGAGCAGGTTGTTCACCAACAGTTTATACGTACACGGAACTGATAAAGGGACTTGGCAAAGCTGGGAGGGTAGATGAAGCATATGGCTTCTATAAAGACATGCTTAGAGATGGATTGACTCCTGATGTTGTGTTCTTAAACAATCTGATGAACATTTTAGGCAAAGTGGGTCGAGTGGAGGAGTTGACAAATGTCTTCAGTGAGATGGGAATGTGGAGATGTACACCCACTGTTGTCTCATACAATACCGTGATTAAAGCTCTGTTTGAGTCAAAAGCACATGTTTCGGAAGTAAGCTCTTGGTTTGATAAGATGAAAGCAGACAGTGTTTCCCCTAGTGAATTCACTTACTCAATCCTTATAGATGGTTATTGTAAAACGAATAGAGTAGAGAAAGCTCTGTTGCTGCTTGAGGAGATGGATGAGAAAGGTTTTCCACCTTGTCCTGCAGCGTATTGCAGCCTCATAAACGCTCTTGGAAAGGCGAAAAGATATGAAGCAGCGAATGAGCTATTTAAGGAACTAAAAGAAAACTTCGGCAATGTAAGTTCTCGAGTATACGCTGTGATGATCAAACATTTTGGGAAATGCGGGAAGCTCAGCGAAGCTGTAGATCTCTTCAATGAGATGAAGAACCAAGGAAGTGGTCCCGATGTTTATGCCTACAACGCCCTCATGTCAGGAATGGTAAAGGCTGGTATGATCAACGAAGCTAATTCCTTGCTTAGAAAGATGGAAGAAAACGGTTGCAGGGCCGATATAAACTCGCATAATATCATCCTCAATGGATTTGCTAGAACAGGTGTGCCGAGACGGGCTATAGAAATGTTTGAAACTATAAAGCATTCTGGTATTAAGCCTGATGGTGTCACTTATAATACTCTTCTTGGATGCTTTGCACATGCTGGAATGTTTGAGGAGGCTGCAAGAATGATGAGAGAGATGAAAGATAAAGGCTTTGAGTATGATGCCATCACTTACTCATCTATACTTGACGCTGTTGGCAATGTGGATCATGAAAAAGATGATGTTTCATCTTTCTAAGATTTGATTTATCTAATATGAATAACAAAAAGAAAAAAAAGTAGAAGCTGAAAAATTACTACACTGTTCCATTTCTTACACACATAGTATAGTGCTAGTTGAAATGTATAAACACTTGAATCTAAAATTGAGTACAAGAAAGAAGCTCAACTATAATTAAGTTTGAAAACTTTAGAAGACACAACAAATCTAGCAGAAAAAGACTTAGAAGACACATCAGGATCTTCATGATATGCGATAGTTCCATCATTCTCGAAGTTTAGGGAATAAGTGAAAGGATCATAACGAACACGATGATCAAAAATCTTATTTATCTTCTTTTGATTCATCATCAATATCTTCCTCCATATCAATCTCCATTTTGAGATCTTCTTCAATCTCAAAACATCTTCAGATAGATCTTTGATCCGATCGTAACTACAAGACTTGGAACAACACATTAGGTGTTTCTTGTCGATACCTGAACTGCATAGCACCATTAGAGCAGATGAAAATACACTTTGGACAACAGAATTATAAATTTAAGGATACTGATTTTTTGGGTGATATGTTGTGGCTTGTATTGAATAGTGGTTACGATCTTTATGATAGGATGTGAAGAATGATTTGTTTAATTGCATATAAAAGTTTAAGTATCATTCTTGTTACAACTTGCTTATCCTGCAATGTGATGCATATATTTTAATTACCCGTATATCATATTATTAGTAGATATTTTCTCTTATAAAGCAATTTAAAACTAGAAATCATTTGAGATATACAATTAATGGCTATCCATTGAATTTAGGGGCAATGTGTATGTTGGCATATAAAAAATATTGCCGTTTTGTTTATACGTTACACAAATTGTTTTAATTGGCCAGTGAGTAGATTGTCTATATCATATGACATATAATCTACTGTAACACAGCAATATATTAAATGGGATGATTAAACACTGAACAGGTAAGATCAATACATAAAGAAAAATTTAGCAGATTGGATCTACAAACCAAATTCGCATCTGATTTGTTAAGAAACAAATGATAATCTACTGTAATTGTTTATAGTAATCTTAATATATGTGATTCAATAAGTGAGTTTTAATAATATTTTTTAAAACATCTTGCAACATGGAGAATATTTGAACATTGAAATTTTCGTGATTTCATGCTGTTTTTTTTTGACCTTTTAGATATAAACATACAAAAATAATCAAATCTCATATATACTCATATAGTTTTGGAATGCCAGTACGGGTTGACATTTGGACCCTGAATGGATGCTGATTTTTGATTCAGTTTTTGAGTTTAGATTTTAGTTTATAGATTTTAGATTTTAGTTTTAAATTTTTGTTATTATATATTTTTGTTTAAAAAATCCCAAAAATTTGTTTTTTGGTTTTTGAGAAAAATAACGCTGATTAATAAGTAAAAAGTAGATTTTCTAAATTTTAACAAAAGTAAAAAACTAAAATCATGAATGAAAAACTACAATAAAATAGTTTTACTAAATTGTAGGAAAACCAAAATTTTTACTAAATTGTAGAAAAACCAAAATTTTAAAATCTTAATTATTATGAAAATAAATTTTTAAAAAACAAAAACCAAAAACTCAAACAAAATCTACAAAACATTCGAGGCCTTGGTTTCTAAAAAACATTTTGTAATGAAAATCACCAAACAAGTCATCATAGCCCATATTTAGAGCCTGGCTAGGTTTTGACTGTGATGCTCATTATTGGCCCATCATCACATTGGTTTTCACTAATTCCATCGCCGATGAAGTTGTGATCTTTCCCGATCACCGGATATCTGTAAAAGTTGCTGAGGTAAAAGGAAAGTTTTTTTGAAGGTCGCATAGTATCCATTTAGAGGATCGGCGATAGTAAAAGACAGTAACCAAAACCCTTAATATCTATTACATCGATTCGCGTTGAAAAGCAATGACGAAGCTATCTGATCTTCCCGGAGATTTGCTGGAGGAGATTCTTTCTAGGGTTCCGGTGACATCATCGAGAGCATTGCGATCTACTTGCAGAAAGTGGAACACTTTATCTAAAAATGAGAGCTTTACTAAGAATCGCATTACTCAAGTATATTCATCAGCAGTTAGAAGAGAAGGGTGATCTTCAGGCGATTGTCTTGTTAAAGTATAGTCTTTATTCGATGAGCGTCAATATCCATGGACTTCATAACGACTTTGCTCCATCTATAACGTCTAGAGGTAATCGATTTTACGGCAGAGAGAATTGGACCGCGTCTGCCTCTGCCTTTTGAGTCTTAATTGTGAAGATACTGTGACTCTATCTAGTGTTAGAGAAGAGCAGCTTGAGGTGTTGTTTCAGAACTGTCATACTCTTGAGATGGAGATTTGGGTTACGACCAACATTGAGCCCAATGCAATGTCCTGGAGCAAGTTCTTATAGTTGTTTTTGATGAAGACAAAAATGTATCAAAAACCAATCGCAACACAGCTTACTTCATTGGTGTGAATGGTAACTTCAGAGAAGTGGATCTCGGAGAAATTACAACAGTCAGAGTGATTTTTCCGCATGCCTTCTGTTATGTTCCAAGTTCTATGCTTACTTGTTTTCCTAATCGGTTCCAGGACTCATCTCCTTTGGCACCAGCTATGCTTGAAGAGTTTCCGGTGAGATATACAGTTTTCTCGATTCTTTTCTATTCAGTTATGTTACAAACTAAAGTCTGATTCTTGTATTCTTTCCTACCATTAAACCAATAAAATTGTCTCCTTACCAATAATTGGTTATTATTTTGTGCTCCCACAGTGTTTTCCTATTCGATCAATACAAGAGCGTTTGGATTATTGGTTTGGCTTTTATTTCTTTCTACAAAATGATTCTGATTTAATTATATTAATATCTGGGGATTTATGAATCTGGTGGAAGACTTTTTGTCTACATGAAAAAGAAAAAAAACAAATCTGTTTCTCCTCCTTTGTTGGGAGCAATTTGCTTTCTGTTTCTTAGGTAAGTCCCTTTTAAATCCTACTTGGGTGTTATATTCTCCCAACAGAAATAAGTTGTTCGATAAAAATAAAAACCAAGTTGCTGCAGTGCAATGGTTTTGCTCGAGAACATGGCGTCTGGTTCTGTTATGTGTCTTGTTTTGGGTAATTTTGGCATGAAAGAGTCAACTTTCAGTTTGTGGTCATTGTCAGCATCACTTTCTTGGTAAATTTTTGTGTAACAGCTGTAGCTCGGAAACTTCAACGGACAAGACTTCAAATTTGTCCCCCAGCGTTGTTGACTTGGACTTCTGAGTTAGACTTGACCATAACGAGATATGTCTTCTTGAAAAACACTTTTGAGAGGTATATAATTCCAAATTATCATCTTCCAAGTTTCAGAAAATCTGAAATTATGTGGTCAAATTGCATCTTTCTCACTCTTTTTACTTTTTATCTCTTCTTAGGACAATCATGCTGTCAAACAGATACCCTACTGCAGGGTCAGTACTTGAAAGATGGGCAAGAGCTCGTTTCAGCTTTCAATATCTTCAAACTCAAGTTTTTCAACTTCGAGAATTCAAGCAACTGGTATCTTGGAATTTGGTACAACAATTTTTATCTTAGTGGTGGTAATAAGAAGTATGGTGATATCAAGGACAAAGCTGTTTGGATTGCTAACCGTAACAATCCAGTTTTGGGACGCTCTGGAAGCCTCACAGTGGACTCTCTTGGCCGATTGAGGATTTTAAGAGGAGCATCAAGCCTGCTTGAGCTAAGCTCTACGGAAACCACAGGAAACACAACCCTTAAGCTGTTGGATTCTGGAAATCTTCAGCTCCAAGAGATGGATTCTGATGGATCGATGAAGCGGACGTTGTGGCAAAGTTTTGATTATCCAACAGATACTCTTCTTCCGGGGATGAAACTGGGTTTCAATGTCAAGACCGGAAAGAGATGGGAACTGACATCATGGCTAGGTGATACTTTACCCGCTTCTGGATCTTTTGTCTTTGGGATGGATGATAATATTACAAACCGGTTGACCATCTTGTGGCTTGGTAACGTGTATTGGGCAAGTGGGCTCTGGTTTAAGGGTGGCTTTTCGTTGGAGAAATTAAACACGAACGGTTTCATCTTCTCCTTCGTTTCAACCGAAAGTGAACATTATTTTATGTATTCAGGTGATGAGAACTATGGTGGACCATTATTTCCTAGGATAAGGATAGACCAACAAGGCAGTTTGCAGAAAATTAACCTTGATGGAGTGAAAAAGCATGTCCATTGTTCTCCTTCTGTGTTTGGTGAAGAGCTTGAATATGGTTGTTACCAACAAAATTTCAGGAATTGTGTGCCCGCACGTTACAAAGAGGTAACCGGGAGTTGGGATTGTTCGCCGTTTGGGTTTGGTTACACTTACACCAGGAAGACATACGATTTGAGTTATTGCTCGCGCTTTGGTTATACTTTCAGAGAGACTGTATCCCCTTCCGCAGAAAATGGATTTGTATTCAATGAGATTGGTAGAAGATTAAGCTCATATGATTGCTATGTTAAGTGTCTCCAAAATTGTTCTTGTGTTGCCTATGCTTCAACCAATGGGGATGGTACGGGCTGCGAGATCTGGAATACAGATCCTACCAACGAAAATTCAGCTTCTCATCATCCCAGAACTATATATATTCGTATTAAAGGTTCAAAACTCGTGAAAATATATTATCTGCCTTTTTATTATTAAGTGTTCCCATACTGCAGCATTTCTATTTGAATACTAAGTTTTCTGAAATACAGGAGTTGTGGTAGACCAAGGGAACGAAAAGGCGGCAACTTGGTTAGTTGTTGTGGCATCACTATTTCTAATAATACCTGTGACTTGGTTGATCATCTATCTTGTTTTGAGGAAATTTAAAATAAAGGGTACAAATTTTGTATCAGAATCACTCAAAATGATTTCTTCTCAATCATGTTCTCTTACTAACAAGTTCACCACCTTCTTTTTGCGTATTTGATCCAGTAACTGTTATATTTCGCGGAATTTTCTACTTTTTATGGGGAAAAGTCATTCCACAGAGTAAGGCTCAGCTGAATAACTTTTGTTTAGTTATGTATGGAAAATGTCCATGTTGGATCAGGAACTGTGTTTGTGATGTTTGGTATTTTATTTAGTGATTGGTTACATACGGAGGAGGCTTTCAACACTGAGAGTTGGTTCAACAATAGACCAAGAAATGCTACTACTTGAGTTGGGGATTGAAAGGAGACGCCGAGGCAAGAGAAGTGCAAGGAATAATAATAATGAGCTTCAGATCTTTAGCTTTGAAAGTGTCGCTTTTGCAACAGATTACTTCTCTGATGCAAACAAGCTCGGTGAAGGAGGTTTTGGTCCTGTATATAAGGTAGTTCAGATTCTTCAGATTTTGATATTAACTTAAGCAGACTTTGATGTATCCGCTACTCTCTTGAAGGGGAGGCTAATAGATGGGGAGGAAGTGGCTATCAAAAGGCTATCATTAGCATCCGGGCAAGGATTAGTGGAGTTCAAGAACGAAGCTATGCTTATTGCAAAACTTCAACACACAAATCTTGTCAAGTTGCTAGGATGCTGCGTCGAGAAGGATGAGAAAATGTTGATTTACGAATACATGCCCAACAAGAGCCTTGACTACTTCCTCTTTGGTGAGCCTTCATTAAAAGGCTAAGAATCTATATAACCCATCTGAAAAATGTCTCAACTCTGTGTAGATCCCTTGAGGAAAATTGTTCTGGATTGGAAGCTGCGGTTTAGGATCATGGAAGGGATAATTCAAGGGCTTTTGTACCTTCATAAGTACTCGAGATTGAAAGTAATACACAGAGACATCAAAGCCGGCAACATTTTGCTGGACGAGGATATGAACCCCAAAATATCTGATTTTGGAATGGCTCGGATATTTGGAGCCCAAGAATCCAAAGCCAACACGAAAAGAGTTGCTGGCACATTGTAAGTGAAGAGTGACTAGAAACAAGGAGAAGATTCTCTGATCATTTTATAGACTTTCTTGTGTTGATATTATTTGTAGTGGCTATATGTCTCCAGAGTACTTCAGAGAGGGATTATTCTCGGCGAAATCAGATGTGTTCAGCTTCGGGGTTCTAATGCTCGAAATCATTTGTGGAAGGAAAAACAATAGCTTCCACCATGACTCAGAAGGACCTCTGAATCTCATAGTCCATGTAATGCTCTCATATGTTAATATTCTCAGCTTGCCTTCTTTTGTCCATGCATCTCTGAAACTCTGTTTTTTTCAGGTGTGGAATCTGTTTAAAGAGAACCGAGTTCGCGAGGTGATTGATCCATCTTTGGGAGATTCTGCAGTTGAGAACCCTCAAGTGTTGAGATGCGTTCAAGTTGCTCTGTTGTGTGTACAACAAAACGCAGACGATAGACCAAGTATGTTAGACGTTGTGTCCATGATATACGGTGATGGAAACAACGCTCTTTCTTTGCCTAAAGAGCCAGCTTTCTATGATGGTCCCCCGAGAAGCTCGCCGGAGATGGAAGTTGAGCCACCGGAGATGGAAAATGTATCGGCAAATAGAGTTACAATCACAGTGATGGAAGCAAGATGAGCTACTGAATTTGAAGAAAACTGATTGATAATGGAATAATGATGACTGATCGTATGTGAATCTCATTGTTTACTATAAACGTTTTACTTCTAGTTGGATAATGGCATTATGATGACTGATCGTATAAGATTCAAAGTATCGTTTTCTCGTTCTGTCACTCGCTTATGAATTTGAATACAAAATTAGACATTTCACGTGGACATGATTCTGTGGCGCGGAGTGATCGCGCGAATTCACGCCTACTACTATATATATATATATATATGATCACGCAGAACAGAATCAAATATCTGAAACTCGAAGAAACAGAGGTTCCTCTTGTGTTTTTGTTTTGGGATTAAGGAAGCTATTTCTGTTCTCTTCGAGTTTCAGGTCTAGCCCTAACCCTAAAATTCAGCCATGTCTTCCAAGCAAGGTTATTATTTTCCTTCTCCTCTCATCTCTGTTATCTTGGTTCGAATCAATCGTTTTGATCTGTCTATATCTTGCTTTCACATTTTTGTGTTTACATGTGCTTGCTATTTTATATGATCTCATGAATTCATCGATCGATCAGCTGATTTATTAATCTTGTGTGCTCTTAACGCATCGAAAATTCATCAACCTTGTCATTTGAATTTATATGGTTCCTTATGGAATCCAACATTTTCTGCAAAATGAAATATGATTTCAGGAGGGAAATTGAAGCCTTTGAAGCAGCCCAAGTCTGGTAAGAAGGAGTACGATGAGGTATGATAGCAATTGTACCCTTGCCTTTTTCTTTAGCTCAACGTTTTAATGGTTTTACTCTGTTTCAAATGTAGCACGATATGGAGTTAATGCAGAAAAAGAAGGATGAAGAGAAGGTTAGTTTTCTCAATCTTAGTTTTGATTCATTGAAGGAGAAGGTGATTGCTGTTGATGATCTTGTTTATGTGATGAAAACAGGCACTTAAAGAACTCAGGGCCAAGGCTTCACAAAAAGGATCATTCGGAGGCTCAGGACTTAAGAAAAGTGGGAAGAAATAAGACTAAATCTGCCTCAATGTAATCCTATATCACCTTATATATGTTTGTCAATGTACCATGACTAGTTTATAAGTTATAACCATTAAAATCATGTTGCGATGTTGTAGAAGTAAATATAAATCTAAGACTTGTACCTCCTTCAAAAATTCTGCAACTTTTCATTGAGGTTTTAGTTGTTGCAAGTTTCGATTAAACCAAACGGATCATATGCACCAGCATTAACAAAAAACAACCGATATTTTGAGACTCAAAACCAAAAAAGATTACGACTTTAGAAGTCCCAAAAAGTTTGCAGCTTCGAACCTTTTCATCAAACACTGCCTTGGCCAAAGTCTTGAATCCTGTCACCACGAACATTTAAGCTCTCCATTGCATTCTCCAATCCAGAACTCATCTCAGCCAACACATGAGGATCATTGTAATGTTGAACAGCTTGAACAATGCTCCTAAGTTTCTTAAACGGATCAGGACCATCAAAAACCTCAGAACCCACAAAAACCCCATCACAACCTAGCTGCATCATCAAAGCTGCATCAGCAGGAGTCGTGATCCCACCTGATGCAAACTGAACAACCGGAACCCTACCCATCTGCTTAGTCTGAGCCACAAGATCATACGGTGCTGAAATCTTCTTAGCAAACGTGAACACCTCATCATCATCCATGTTGTTCAAGACTCTAACTTCACCCATCAATGACCTAACGTTCTTCACAGTCTCTGCAATGTTACCTGTTGCGGTTAAATCTCCTTGGATCCTAATCATAGCAGCACCTTCTCTGATTCTCCTCAAAGCTTCTCCTGTATCACGGCAACCACAAATGAACGGAGATCGGAAATTATGTTTGTTGATGAAATGATCATCATCCGCAACAGAGATAATCTCGCTCTCGTCAATGTAATCAACCGCAAGAGATTCCAAGATCTGAGCCTCAACAAAATGACCAACGCGAGCTCGTGCCATCACAGGTACAGACACAGCTCGTTTTACCTCTTTGATGAGAACCGGATCCGGCATACGACGAACACCGCCGCGAGATCGAACCGGATCTGAGACGATTACAGAACATGCGCCGGCGGATTCAGCGAGCTTAGCTTGGTTAACCGAGGAAACTTCAACAATGGCGCCGCCACGAAGTACCTGAGCTAATCCGACCTTAACAGAGAACGGATGGTTTTTCTTCGCGTCGGTAATGGCTGTGCCGCTGTAGAGAGTAACAGCTCCTTGATCTTGATCCGTCATAGCTTGATCCGCCATTTTTAGGTTCTGTGAGTTTTTAGTAACAGAGAGCTTTTCGCCGGAGAAACGGTGTTTGTTAGTAACACGATCTGAGACGAGAACGAGAAAGCTGCGTTGAAGGTGAGGAGAAATATAGAGAGAACGGAGAAGACGAAGAAGAGTGTGGTTTGGTCTAGAAACTTCTGAGACTGTTCGTCACTGAGAAATGGTTAGGGTGGAATCGCAAAACGGCGTCGTATGCAGAAAAAGGAAACTAAGTGGGCTTCCATGATGATGATTGATGACCCAAGTAGACGGACTTTTTCTTTATTTTTGTAAGAGCCGTTGGATGTGAATAGAACACGTGGCGTAATCGTGTGTAATTCTCGTCCAAAGTATTTTGAAATGATTGTTTTGATGGACACGAGTCAAAGAAGAAAACAAAGCATGAAATATTTACGAAATAAAGGGAGTGGTACATCTAACAACTGTCTTACTTAGTGGCCCACCATGTTATAAATTGTCACGACACTAGACGACGTCGTTTGTAGTGCTCCTCACGTGTTTCAGGTTGTTGGTTCTATACATTTTTACAGTTTTGAAGCAATTAAATAATTGAGTACGTAAATCTTACTCTTCCCAACTGTCACTACCACTGAGGATGTTTAATCATATAAAGTTCTGAATCTTGTATGATTTGATATTATATTAGATGAGACAAAATCAGTCGGCAAAATAAAAAGATGGAAGAAAAAAGTTCTTTTTTAAACCGTCATCACCGATTCACCATATATGGATGATGGTAAAAATGACTACAACGGTTTTGGATTGTTTGGCAGCTTGGGAAACAAAAAGATTGTAGGAGGATGTAGTTTACTTTCATCTCTTACGTAATGTGAGTACGCGGGCATGATCCAGAGATTTATACGGTGCAGTTGGTTTTATGACATATGGTAAAGAAAATTTGTTTAACATCAAAAAATGTGGTGATCGTTTACTGATTTGTCTTCTATCAAATCAGGAAGCAAGGTCTATGAAGAAGGGCTACGAAAGTGGTGAATACACACAACGTCAAGCAACTACGGCAAAGGATCGAAGCATTGTCTAAGAGATTTAATTACGAAACTTCAAACTCAAAGTAACACGTAGTTGTAAAAACGTTTTTTTTGGATTGGTAAAATTTTACATTCATTTTTTTTAAAATGTGGTGATGTTTTGCATGTGGGTGTAGATTTGAAAATACCAACGATTTGTTGTTGAGTTTTAGACACGAGTAAATAAATGGTGGGAAATCGATTAAACACACATATGAAGCGATGTATGAAAACGACATGCGAATTTTATATAAACAAATATCAGCTCATATTGACCCATGCGATCCCAAAATGAATGGAGAATGACGACGTCTGATCTGACCATATCATATGTATGGAAAAGACCATTTATGTTCAAGCTTCGAAATAAACTTGATGATATGATCTTCTCTATGTTTTGATTTGGAGTTGTTCGATTGCTCATTGAGAGAGATAATTAATAAATATGGTGACACTTTCTCTCTTATTCGTCTTAGTCATATCATATATTCATATCTCATGTTGATTTGTTATTTTGCTATCCAGGGAGACCACAACGAATAACACTCACAAACGACAAAGGGCGCGACACATTTGCTTTTGCAAAATTCAAACTTGAAAGCTAGAAAATTAATAATATATAGTCCTGCTCTATAATAGAATACTATAAAATAGTAAAACAAAGCCACTGAATTCAGACAATCCAAATTTTAATGCTATCATGATCACTCTAAAAAACAACTTTTACTTATACAAGCGTGAGAATAATTTGGTCAAAAAAGTTACCATTACTTTTGAATTCAAAAACGTTAATTATCGAGGTTTAGCTAATATAACTTAATTTTTAGTGATATTATCAGATATAGTTGACGTATGTAAATTTAACATTGTAGAAGTTCATATTAGTAAATGTAATCCGTATGATTTTCTAATGAATTTAATTGAATTTTAGAAAAAAGGTCCAAACTATTTGGATAAATCGACTACATGGTATTGATATGACAAAAAATCTCATACTAACAAAAATACATAAATTAGTAGTAAAATAACTCTGTATAGTAATTAGTAACTATAACTATCATGTAATCCAAAAAATCCCATAAAATAAAATAAAATAAAATAAAAGCATTAAGTAGAAAAGGTCCACAAATCTGTGATTAATAATTAGAGGAATTAAAACGACATATAGAAATCGAGTTTAAGGGAGCGTCAGAGAACGAACAGCGACCAATTACTCTCTCTACTCTCTGCGCTTTAATTTGAACTTGTGGAGAGAGAAAAGGGTTAGATACAGAGAGATAGCGAAAGAGAAGAAGAAGAAGAGGTCTATCGACAGAGCAAACTTCGTCAAGAGATCCGTTAAAAGGATCCATTTGGAGCTCCGATTCGAGCTAGAGTCAATAATGAGCGGAAGACAGAGATCTGTTGCAGCGGCGGTGCATCACCAGAGGCAGCTCTCCGATAACCCTCTCGATATGTCTTCATCCAATGGCAGATGGCTTCAATCCACTGGTCTTCAGCATTTTCAGTCATCCGCCAATGTAATCTCAGAATCTGATCCTTTTCATCGATTCAAAATTTTGAATTTCTCTGTGAAGATCTGTTAGTTCAGGGGATAGATAAAGTTCTCCGGTGGGACTTATTTATCTCCGATCTGAAGTTGTGGGCAAATTTGTTTTTGAGTATATATGCATTTTCTCGATGAGACTTGTGAACCCAAGTTTTTTGAAATTTAATGAACAGGATTATGGATACTATGCTGGTGGGCAAGGAGGTGGTGGTCAAGCAGCAAGAGGATACCAGAATGCTCAGAGAGGAAACGAGTTCTTTGGGGAACCAACTACTCCTCAATACGGTGCTCGTCCTACCAACCAAAGGAAGAACAATGATGAATCTGAGTTTAGTCCTGGGCTCTTAGATCTGCATTCTTTTGATACTGAGCTTCTTCCTGAGGTAATTGGTGTTCTCGTTCATTTCTACTAATTAGTGTGCCTTATTAAACTTATTTAGTGCCTTTTCTAATTGCCATTTACATATGTGAGTATGCGATTCAAAGTTTTACCTTTTGTTTAAATGTCGCTGCACTTAGGTAGGCATTCATTAAATTGATTGCTTCTTGGAAGAGTGGACTTGTTACACAGCACTTTTTAGGTCATTGGACTATTTTTAGTAAAAGAACCTTTTTTCTTCTTTTTTCCTGTGACCATATTATGAGTATTTTTCCTCTAACCAATTTGGCAAACATAAGATACAACTTAGAACAGAGCTGTTTTTTTTATTCTCTGTTGAACATAAGATAAATTCGTGAAGTTCATTGTGTAGGCCTTTAACTTGTTATCTTTTCAGCAGATTCCAGTCTCTAACCAATTGGATGGTCCCTCACTTTTCAATCCTAGTCAAGGTCAAAGCTTTGATGACTTTGAAGCTTACAACAAGCAGCCTAACCGTAGTCGCGTGTTGGCTGAAAACTTGGCTGCTGAGAAGGAGAGGATGAATGCTGTTGCAAAGATTAAAGTCGTTGTATGTTTTTCTTTCCTTTAGTCCCTATAACTAACCACTTGAGTTTTTCTACTTGAATTAAGTGGTTTTCCAGCCTTGTATATTGTGAATACTAATCCTTACCGTATGGTTTGAGAACAGGTGCGTAAGCGACCACTTAACAAAAAGGAGTCGACAAAAAACGAGGAAGATATTGTTGACACCCATGCCAATTGCTTAACAGTTCATGAAACTAAACTTAAGGTCAGTCTCTGATGGCTTGGATTCATGCATTCCCAATCGTCTGAGTTATCAACGTGGAAAGACACTAAGACTGATCTATTATTACATTATTACAGGTCGACTTAACAGCTTATGTTGAAAAGCATGAATTTGTGTTTGATGCCGTGCTAGATGAGGAAGTATCAAATGATGAGGTAAGTTTTGTTTGCAAGTTACTGGACTGACTATAACTTTGGAGGAAGCCTTCTTTTCAAAATAATCAGTAACCATTGTGCCGCTTATGTCCCAAATTTCTGTAGGTATATCGTGAGACTGTGGAGCCTGTAGTCCCCCTAATTTTTCAGCGCATCAAAGCCACTTGCTTTGCATATGGGCAAACAGGTAAATTATTTCGAAGGTATCATAGATACACAAGATCACTTTCCTGGAAAATCTAACAAGCTAATAGCAACACCTTAAATCCATCTAAAGTATTTGGCATGAGGTTAAGGCCTACTCTACTTTCCCAAACTGTGCATGTAATAGCCTCTTCAAATAAAGTGTAAAGATTATTTGAATCGATAATTAACATCCACTTTTCAGAAGCAAATACTAGTCTGGTTTAACTATATTTTTCCCCATTTTCTCTAAGTGAACCGTTTTCGCTTTTATATTTGACTTTCAGGTAGTGGTAAAACCTATACTATGAAGCCTTTGCCTCTTAAGGCTTCAAGGGACATCCTGCGGTTGATGCACCACACATACAGAAATCAAGGGTTTCAGTTGTTTGTCAGCTTCTTTGAGATTTATGGAGGAAAGCTATATGATCTCCTCAGTGAGAGGAAGTAAGTTGAAAGACATCTTATATGGTTATATATCTTGACTGCAATACTTAGTATGTAGTTGTATTCAAACGTTTTTTACCTTGATAGGAAGCTGTGCATGAGAGAGGATGGTAAGCAGCAAGTGTGCATCGTTGGTTTACAAGAGTACAGAGTATCTGATACAGATGCTATTATGGAGCTTATTGAGAGAGGAAGTGCAACAAGAAGTACTGGAACCACTGGTGCAAATGAAGAATCCTCTCGTTCACATGCTATACTACAGCTCGCGATAAAAAAATCAGTAGAGGGAAATCAGTCAAAGCCCCCTCGCCTTGTTGGCAAGCTTTCTTTCATTGATCTTGCTGGAAGTGAACGTGGTGCAGATACAACAGACAATGACAAGCAGACAAGGTAACACTTTATTTCTTATCGCAACAATTGTTCATTGTGAATGATGTTTCCGACTATTTGCTTAGATGAGTTATCTATATCATATGACACAGATTGGAAGGAGCAGAGATCAATAAGAGCTTACTCGCCTTAAAGGAATGCATTAGAGCTCTGGATAATGACCAAGGTCATATCCCTTTTAGAGGCAGTAAGTTAACTGAAGTTCTCAGGGACTCCTTCATGGGAAATTCTCGTACTGTAATGATATCGTGCATATCTCCAAGCTCTGGATCATGTGAGCACACCCTGAACACCCTAAGATATGCGGACAGGTTGGTTTTACTATGTTCCCTTTTACTTTCTTTATTCGTTATGTGTGCGTCTCGTATAATTTTGCATTCACTATGCAAATTGTAGGGTTAAGAGTCTCTCAAAGGGAAACGCCTCTAAGAAAGATGTATCTTCTTCGACCATGAACTTAAGGGAGTCCACGAAAATTCCTTTGTCTTCTGCACTTCCAACTCCATCTAACTTTGATGATGACGTGAATGAGATGTGGACTGAAGAGAACGATGAATTTGATGCATCGGATTATGAGCAAGATAAACAAATGTGGAAGAAAAACGGGAAGCTAGAGCCATCCTATAACGGTATGGCACAGGAGAGAATCCCGAAACCTACTATTCAGATGAAGTCACGAGACATGCCAAGGCCCGATATGAAGAAGTCAAACTCTGATGACAATCTAAATGCGCTTCTGCAGGTATTATTCAGCAATTTCATTCTTCTTCAGAAAAAAGCCTCCTCTGTTTTATATCATCCTTGACACAAGAATCTTTTTTCATGTGATTTTTCAGGAAGAAGAAGACCTTGTGAATGCACACCGTAAACAAGTTGAGGATACCATGAACATAGTGAAAGAGGTATGAATCTGGTCAGTTGGTTTCGGTTCTGTAGCTTAAGCGAAGATTCTCTAAAATCCCTTTTTAAATCACCTGTGCAGGAGATGAACTTGCTGGTTGAGGCAGACCAACCCGGAAACCAGCTAGATGGTTACATTTCAAGACTGAACACAATTCTATCTCAGAAGGCTGCAGGTATACTCCAACTACAGAACCGTCTTGCTCATTTCCAGAAACGCCTTAGAGAGCACAATGTATTAGTCTCTACCACTGGGTACTGACCTATAACCACTCTCTCGAGTAAATACCGGTCCTCCTTTTATCGACCTCGTTTCGGGTTTTGCACTTGTGCCCCCTACTGGCTTGGACTGGAGATCAGAAGTGTATCTGTTTACAGCCTACAGAGAACTTTACAGCAAAGGGTTATGGATGATTACAGAGTTTCTCATACGTAAAAGGATATGATATGCGTTCTGTTCTTGCCGCTGCACTTGAATTCTATCAGATTCTTGTAATGGATTTGTTGCAGAAGATGAAATACCTATGTAATATTGCATTTGTGCTATTAATGAGCTTGCCTTCTATTCAATACCATACTAAGTTTTGCGTACCATGCCCTATGATCCAATTGAAAGTTTGCATATCGGTTTCAGGGAACGTAAATCTCAAAGTATGAGTTATGATTCTCCAACTGATGATCGAAAGCTTCAAACAGTATCGCCATGAATAGTATGTTCATCGTTACACAGCATAAAAGTTCTTGGAACTGAGGAACGAGTCACTATCAAGTGATGTTGGTAAGACATGAAACAAATAAACAACAACAAGGAAGACTAAAAACAAAACAGATCAACAATACGAAAAGACAGATTGTAATGGCTTCAGAGTTTTGCATAGGTCAAGAGTAGAGATCAATGAAGAACTTGTCAACAATGTTGAGAGGATAGGTCAAGAGTAGAGATCCGTGAAGAACTTGTCAACAATGTTGAGATACACGGGACTGCTAATACGAGAATAGTAGTGAAGTGCCTCTTCAACGTCAAGGGCTTGCTCTATATCTACTGTCTCAGTCATATACATCTCGTTAATCTTCTTCTCCATTGTATCGCAGTCTCTTGATGAATACGAAGAGCAAGCTTCTGTTTTCTTCACTTGATGATATTGTTCTTGCTCTTGAACCTTGTGCTCCAACTTTAATGGACCTTCAATGCTGTTTTCTAGATCAGACTCCCAGATGTTGAGGAAACTTGCGTAGATATTGTCGCCATCGAGAGAATTTGATCTGCAAAATGTGCAGGAGAAGTGAGTTTTTGGTCTAGGAAGTTTCTTACCTGCTCGGATAATAATGGACTTGAGACTGTGAAGTGTTCTATGAAAGAAACTGTTTGTTTTCTGAAACATCTCTCTTCACGGCAACTGATATGTTTGTTCTTGTGGGCAGATCAATGTTCTCTTCACATATATAAATCATTTTCCAGTCATAGAAATCAAATTATATGTTTTATTAATGTGTTGATGTTACTTTAGTTTCATAGTATTTGCGAATGTATCTTTTGTGTCTATTACTCAGCATCAAAAAGACTAAAGTGAAAATTTGTCTTGTCTTCGAATAAAACGTCTCGCTTTTGTTTTGTTGTTCCTTTTCCATGTTATAATATCTCTTTTGGGATGCAGTACCGAGATAACCGTTGTGCAAGAATCAAGGAACCGTACTCTTTGTCAAAAATCATGTTTCATGAGTTTGACCATTGGACCTACTTCATGTATTCATCTAAAATAGCTAAATATTCTATCTCTCTTTTCTTTCCAACAACACCCAAAGATGAATTTAGAATTTTATAATGATTTTTTGCCAATTTAGAGGGATCGTATTCACTTATAGATTTGTATATTTTTATAAATAAACTAAATTTTATAAGAAATTAGATTTGAACTCGTCCGATGTACCGACTTTAAAACTTTTAAATAAAATAAATTTAACAAGAAAATATATTAAAATTTTATTGTAAAGAAAAACTATATTTCGGAAATAAATAAAAACATTTGGAGTAAAAAAAGAGTTATTTAATGGACTTGGCTAGTTTTTAACTAGCAACTCAAAAGTGATTTAGTTGAACGAATTTTGTTTAAACCGACTTTGACAAAAGGCTATCAAAGATGAATGATTTGTGTTGATTATGTGACTACAATGCCAAGCAATGGAGGTACTTATTGCTTTTGAGACTATTGAATAGATTTATAAGTTTTTGTAATGAGGTTGAAAAATATTTGCAAGTACAAAATCCTCCTCAAATAATAATGCAAGCCTTAGATTCTCTTCATGCCTTAATTTCAATCAATCAGCATGGAATTTTAACAGAAACTGGAGCCATGCTTTCTAAATTGCCAGTGGAGCAAAAATTGGGTAAGATGGTAATTTTCTCAAAACGATATGGATGTTTTGAGGAAGTAATAATCGTGGCGATACGAATGTTCTGAGGAAGTAATAATCGTGGCAATGGTTTGAGGTACAATTATAGAGAAAGGGCTTGTGATTCAGATCGTCTTTCAATGTTATTTGCCTATGAGTCATGGACAGAATCTAATTATTCTGAAAATTGGTGCAAGAGAAACAATATGAAGTATTATCAAATGAAACTTGTGAGGGATATGAAGAGAAGATTGAAGGAAACCCTCGAGAAACTTCAAATAAAAATATATTTCAAGAGGAATGATATGGATGTTGTTAAGAAATCGATTATATCATGGTTTTTTCTCAACTCTACAACACTTGAAAGAGATGGTTTTTATAAAACACGAAAGCATGTGAGGATAGAAGTTGATCCAACTTCTGTGCTTAACGAGGTAAGTTCTTAAATACTAACAAAGTTTGTGAACTAAATCAACAGTTTAGTTGATTAAATTTTTTTCTTTTGTTTTACCTGGTTCAAAAGCCTAAGAGCATTTCAATGGAGAGAGTTCTCATTTTGTTATAAATTAAAAGAATATTTATGACTCTAGACATTTATGGAGAGAGGTTTAGTTTTTGGTCATAATGGTCATAATGTGTTCTCGTCCCTCCACTTTTTCCTCATACCTTATGGTTCAAGGCCATATTTGTTTTGATAATAAATGTTTAGTATGTTAAAACGTTTTTATGACTAACATTTTATTAAACACTATTTTCTCTTAATTGAATTTATTAGTAGTTTCCTCACACTTTATGAATTTATTATTAGTTTTAATTTTAAATTGTCTTTTAAAATTCAATATCGTATATTTACGTTTTTTGGTGGAGTAGATCAAATTAGCATGGATATACAAGCAACTCTATGAGATCACATTTACAAGCAACTCTCTCAAGATGTAATTGAAGTTTGAAGGACAATTTAATGTATCAAAAACTATTAAATAAAATTAGTTTTTACTTTAAAATAGACCAAAAAATTGTTTGGTGATAAGATTTATATTAAGAAACTTTTATTAATACCATCATTATAAACAAAAATTGATATGATAATAATAATAATAATAATCAAAACTGCTGAAAATAGGTTGCAAAACGTGGCTTATATATAAAACAGTTCCCAAATTGAATCGAATTTAATAGTTTATTATTTTTTAAAAGTGTGTATACCCTACAAGATTTGGTATCAATAAACATTGTTATTATATGTTTCAAAAAAATTCTTAATGTTTCAAAAATTTGTTTAACCTTCTCTAAGGCCGAAGTAAGTTAACGATTTGCAACCAGGCCCATTTATGTCACATATAATGGCCCATAAATTCACTTCAATCCTAAAAATAAAAATCTAACCTTCATAATGGGCAAAATAAATTACGATCGTATTCAGGCCCACAAATACAAACAAAGGCCCATGCTTTTAAGTACAACCCTAGAATTAGAAAACGTTGATATAAATAAGCTGTCATAAAATTGAGCTTCTTCTTCTCTGAAGCCGTATCCTAGGGTTTTCTTTGCACACTACTCGCTCCAATGGTGATCTCTCCTCTTCCTCTTTCGTCGATTGACCATGAAAACCATCTCTGATATTATTATTGTGGAACTTTTTGAGTATTGCAGGGAAAGGGAACAGGGAGTTTCGGTAAGAGGAGGAACAAGAGTCACACACTCTGTGTGAGATGTGGTCGTCGTAGTTTCCACATCCAGAAGAGTCGTTGCTCGGCTTGTGCTTACCCAGCTGCTCGCAAGAGGACTTGTAAGAACTCTCTTCATTGTTTTAAAAAAACATTCTCTGAAGATGCGTTTCATTTTCTCGATCTAGATTTGCTTTTGTGTGTTAATATTCATTCTCCATGATCGTGCTTGAGTCTGATATGCATTTGGACCAATTTGTATATTCGTTCTCTAACAGAAGAAGCTTATCTATGTAGCTCGATTGACATGTCTATTAGTTTTGTTTATTATAGCTTGAAATGTTTAAACTTTATCAGTTCTTTAATGTCTTTGCTTCAATTGATTGGTTGGAATTTGAGGGATTATCTATGTTCATTTCTGTCTCTGAGCTCAATTCTTGTCTCTTTGGTTAACAGACAACTGGAGTGTGAAGGCCATCAGGAGGAAGACTACTGGTACCGGAAGGATGAGGTATCTCCGTAATGTTCCTCGTCGGTTCAAGACTGGATTCAGAGAAGGTAATGTATCTTAGTCTTAAGTTTGTTTTCTCTTCCAGTCGAAATGTGGTTTTGATGGCACATTTCTTGTCTTTACATAGGTACTGAAGCCAAGCCAAGGAGCAAGGCATCAGCTTCATCAGCTTAAAGAGCCAGTTCGAGTAGTCTCTCAGGAAGGACTAAAGCTTAGCATTTTTTGCATTCAACTAGTTGAAGATTACTTTTCATGTGGATCTCATACATTATGTTATGTGGGTTTTGTTTCTTTTGTTATTCACTTATAAAGTTTTGAACTTGGTTTAAATATCATCTTACATTTGCAACCTTAACAAGCCTTCTTCATAGGTTTCATTAGAGTCCTAGTTTTGATTGAATGATATCTTTGAAGTTCGCGTAAACCAACCTCAAACAAGCCTTTCAAATTACATTCTTTGAAGTCCTGGTTTTGATTGAACCAAATCGTAGTCTATTGAACAACCTAAAAAACATTGATTTCAATTGACCACTGAAGCTCTTTAACACAATAAATAGCATCCCTGGGACTGCGACTATAATAAAAGTTAAAAAAATGTTGTCAAGGGTATAATTGGAACTTTCAAAATAGTCGGAGAACTAAAAGTTTGGTCTTAATCGGAAAAACATAGAAACACCGTTTCCTCCTCCGCTTCTTCGTCTTTCCGTCGTCCACTGTCTCTCTCTCTCTCTCGCGACGCAGATTTCGATTCGTCGAATATTTTAGCTAATCCTCTCTCTTAATCTCTTTGAACATTTTTCCCCAAATTCGCCGCAGTGAATACTTTCTCTTCCCGTAAATCTCCAAAAATCGAGTTTTTTTTATTACTTCTCAATTGAATTTGCTTCTTCCGATTGATCTCTTAATTGATTCGCTTGTGGGTTGGATTTGAATCCTCTCTTACTTTCCAAAGGTCATACCTTTTCACAGATCTATCTTTGAAATTGTGAAGAAGAAGAAGAAGAAGACGATGATTCGACTAAGAACATACGCAGGCCTTAGTTTTATGGCAACTTTGGCTGTAATTTATCATGCATTCAGCAGCAGAGGCCAATTTTACCCTGCGACTGTTTATCTATCAACCTCAAAGATCAGTTTGGTGTTGCTTCTCAATATGTGTTTGGTTCTTATGCTTAGTCTCTGGCATTTGGTCAAATTTGTCTTCTTGGGGTCTCTTAGGGAAGCAGAAGTCGAGAGGCTAAATGAACAAGCTTGGAGAGAACTTATGGAGATTCTCTTTGCCATTACTATCTTTAGACAAGACTTTTCTAGTGGGTTTCTTCCTTTGGTTGTTACTCTTCTGTTGATCAAGGCTTTACATTGGCTTGCTCAGAAAAGAGTTGAATACATTGAGACTACTCCTTCTGTCTCTAAGCTTTCTCATTTTCGTATTGTCTCTTTTATGGGTTTCCTTCTTCTTGTGGATAGTTTATTTATGTACAGTTCTATACGCCACTTGATTCAGTCGCGTCAGGCTTCGGTTTCTCTCTTCTTCTCATTCGAGTAAGTTGATTTTCATCTCTCATTCTTAGCAGGACTGAAGACAGTCATACTGGTGATATTATGTAGCTGATGATAGGTTTCTGTTGTAGGTATATGATACTGGCGACAACGACTGTTGCTATTTTTGTGAAGTATGTTTTCTATGTCACTGATATGTTAATGGATGGTCAATGGGAGAAGAAGCCAGTTTATACTTTCTATCTTGAGCTTATCCGTGACCTGCTTCACTTGTCCATGTATATCTGCTTCTTCTTTGTCATATTCATGTAAGTTTTTTCATCCATTTTTTTTTGTTCTCAAATTAGATTATTTCAGGAATATATAATGCAGAATGAAACATCTGGGAAAGCAAAGATGCTTAGACTTTGTAGAACAAGTTCTTGTTTCTTTGTTAGACTCATTAATATTCTTATTTGCTGTTTAGGAACTATGGCGTGCCTTTGCATTTGTTACGGGAGCTCTACGAAACCTTCAGAAACTTCCAGATTCGTGTTTCCGATTACCTTCGTTATCGTAAGATCACGTCCAATATGAACGACAGGTTTCCTGATGCAACTCCTGAAGAACTTACTGCGTAAGTTTCAGATATCCCATTTATTTTTTTATGACTCCACTGAAAAGTAGACATATTATGAGTTTGGTCTTATGGATCTTGGATAGTTCTTGGGGAATCTTGTGTTATTGAATGCGTTTTCTTTCTTTTATGCAGAAGTGATGCCACATGTATCATATGCCGTGAAGAGATGACAAATGCGAAGAAACTAATATGCGGGCATCTCTTTCATGTGCATTGTCTACGATCATGGTTGGAGAGACAGCAGACATGTCCTACTTGCAGAGCACTTGTTGTACCTCCTGAGAATGCCACCTCTGCAGCTCCAGGCCAACGTGAATTACACCAAGGTTCCCAACAGGGTAAATCATGTTGCCTCACATGCAAATTTGCAATAAAATTGAAATCTGTTATTTATGCATTATGTGTTGAAATAATTTTTTCCTTTTTAGACTCTTAATATTGGAACAGGAAAGACTAATTATTAGTTTTGTGCAAATTGAATCAGGTACATCAAGCTCAGGTAACCAGGGCTCTGAAATAAGTTCTTCAGCTGGCGTTTCCAATAATAGTTTGAGCAGGCACCACGCCAGGCTTCAAGCAGCTGCTTCTGCAGCCTCCGTGTATGGGAAATCAATGGTTTACCCATCTGCAAACACAGTAGCATGGTATGTATTTATCTGTTGACTCCATGCTTGGTCTCGAGTTGTAGAACAGAGCAAGCGTCAACTGACAAATATGTTTGTCCCTTATGTTAAGGTCGTCGGGAGTTCCTGGAACAGAGCAAGTGTCAACTGAACCAGATCAAACTCTTCCTCAACACAACCTTCCTGTTGAAAACTCTCATGCCTATGCAAATATGTCGGAGACTAAGCTAGAAGAAATGAGAAAATCTCTGGAAACCCACCTCGAGGTATGGTACCTGACTAATGTAATATCTTATATGAAACTCCAGAACAGGTTGTTATATCTTGTCACTGTAAACGTTGTGGTGTAGATTTTGCGAAACCGACTTCACTTTCTGGAGACGAGGAAACCAGAATCCGCAGGGGAACCAGAGAACAAAGGAAAGTCGGTTGCTGATGCAGCAGAGTGAATACAGTGGAGAAAAAGAAAAACAGAACAAAAGGTAAGTAAGTGAAGCAGAGCAGATAGAGAAAGGAGAAAGAAGATTTGTGGTTCTTCTCAGAAAGACAAAAAAAACATGAATATCCCAAAAGTGTACATGTTTTATTATTATTGTTTATTCAGTGTCATAGAAATTAGAAGCTTGAGACTGAAACACAAACAGTTTTTTTTCTTACTTTAAAGTAATTGTTGGTTTGCATTTTAACGTGAGATTCTCTATATTAATATAACTCTTGAATGTTCCAATTTTTTAATATAATAAATCTTAATTACATAAGCCAGAGAATATTCTTGTTGTATTAATGAAGATGATGCTTGCAACTGTATAAGATTACTGATAACAATAATATAATAATAAAAATAAAATTAAGTTGGTGGGGAGGGGTAGTTTAGGAAAACTGTAATTGCAGTATTGTTAATTGGTTGTCTCCGTAACTTTTTAACCAATCGTTTAGTATTTTTGTAAATCGCCTCTCCACCTTGCCCCTGGAGAACCATCACCAAAAAACAGAGCCAAACAAAAAAAAAAATCTAAAAGCATCAATGGCTTCTCGGCGGCGAGTGCTTCTGAAGGTTATAATTCTCGGAGACAGTGGGTAATTATTTTCTTCTTTCGAATATCTCCTGAATGTTCATTCATTCTCTCTGGATTTTGGTTTTTGAAATGAACATTTTGATCGTTGATTTTGCTCAGGGTTGGGAAGACGTCCTTGATGAATCAGTATGTATTCTCTATACTATAGTCCTCAGGATCTGAAAATTTTCTTGTTATGATTCGTTTTTTGTTTTTTAATTTATCTCCTTTGTTAGGTTTGTGAATCGAAAATTCAGTAATCAGTATAAAGCTACCATTGGAGCTGATTTCTTGACCAAAGAGGTCCAAATTGATGACAGAATCTTCACTTTGCAGGTAATCACCATGTGTGTTATCTAATTATATATATAATGTGACTGATGAGTTTTAGAAACACACACTTTAGTTTACATACATACTCTAGTTTTTATGGATTGTCTTTTAAGTGTGTTAGGTTATATAACTCTTTGGTTCTTTGATCTCCAAATACAGATAGAAATAAAGTAATTTGTTTTCCCATTGTAGATTTGGGATACTGCAGGGCAAGAGAGGTTCCAAAGTTTGGGTGTTGCTTTCTACCGAGGAGCGGACTGTTGTGTTCTTGTGAATGATGTCAATGTTATGAAATCCTTTGAAAATCTTAACAACTGGAGGGAAGAGTTCCTGATCCAGGTTCGAACACATATCACTGATTTTTCTCGATTATTTTCTGTCATATCATATCAGTGATTGATTAATATCTTTATTGATTTGTTTAGGCTAGTCCTTCAGATCCTGAAAACTTCCCCTTCGTTGTCTTGGGGAACAAGACAGATGTTGACGGTGGAAAGAGTCGAGTGGTAATAACGTCTTTCTTTTCGTTTTCTCTCAAGTTAGTAAGAATGTCAGAGTTTTACTTATTAATGCTTAAGGCACTTCATCTTCAGGTTACTGAGAAGAAAGCAAAATCTTGGTGTGCATCCAAGGGAAACATTCCTTACTTCGAGACTTCGGCCAAAGATGGAGTCAATGTTGATGCAGCTTTCGAATGCATTGCCAAAAATGCTCTCAAGAATGAACCTGAAGAAGAAGTGTAAGTCCAACACTTTAGCTAACAAGAACCTAAATCATCTCAACTCTGACCTTGCATTGCCATCACATTGAGTTTATCTTTGAACTTTTCTCGTTTGTTTGTTTAAATGCCTCGCAGGTACCTTCCGGACACCATTGATGTAGCTGGGGCTCGGCAACAAAGATCAACTGGGTGCGAATGCTAACCAACTTTGTTGCATGGTTTATTAGAAAGAACATGTGTTTTAAGGAGAGACCTTTTTAGTTTCTTTGGCATTATTGTGATGTGTATCAATTAGCATACGCACCTTTGTTTTGGATTACAGAATCAAAAACGAATTTTGGTCACCTGTTCATTCTTAATCTCTTCAGCTTGTCGTAATCTTCATTTCAATGTAGTAGTGAGAAGAAAAAATAATCAAACCTTAAGATAAAAACAAAATTTCTCAACTTTGCTATATTTCTTCTGGTAATATAAGTAAAGTAACAATGTGATTTCTATCTTTCCTCTTCTAAGTCTTTATGTGTCCTTACATCAAAAGCTCCATTACATTTTCGACAAACAACTATTAATTTGATCCCTAACTCAGATTTCAGATGGCTTCTATAACTCATCTTTACCAGACTGATCCTTCCATTTCAACTCTTTGTTGATTAAAACAGCCATATCCTTCGCACTGGATTTCGTCGAAAGCTTTAACTGCGCAACACAACAGTGTAAGAAAAAAGCTACGTGGAGGAAAGAAGAACTGAAGATATAAAAGAAGAGCCCTCTCAAAATAGTATTACCGGATTCTCCTTTTCACCAGTCTTGTAAAGCAAGATTGTCGGGTAATCATCAACCTGGATCAACCATCACATACATACACCATCATGATCATGGAAATATCCAATTATAATCACATGATAGGGATCATCTCTTACCGTTAGCTTAGGATGCTCGTTTGCAGAAGCGTCTATCCTTGCAAAGACAAGATTTTCAAACCCTTTAAAGTGTTGCGACAACTTCTCAACCTGTTTACTCAGAGCCTCACAGTTAATACACCATGGTGTGTGCACCTGTTTCAATGATCGTACTCAATGTTACATTCACTTTTATCAGTTCCTTTGATAAGAGTTTTGGTTCAGAAGAAGAGTTCCATTCACAGACCTCAAGAAGAACATTCTCGCTGCTCCTCAAGACCACTTCATCAAAAGTCCTGCCGACCACAGCCACTACGCTTGCATTTTGCTGCAGATTTGACGAACCATAAGCAAGATTAGTACTACCCCAAGATGACTTTTAGAAGAGAATATATTATCATACTCACATTATCTGGAATAGGCTGTGACTTATAGTAAGCTGAAACAGTTCCATGAGCAAGTCCGAAACAAAATTCCTACATTCAAAAATTCAATATAGATGACATCAATGAGTATTCTAAATGTCTACGAAGGAAATAAAAGTTCTGAGAAAGTTAGTACTTCTATATTGCTAGGAGATGGATCCGACTCAAGCAAATACTTGGAGTTCAGGTTGTTGTCGAATGCAGCAACCTGTTAAAGAACTTAATATTAATCCCTCTTGTAGCTTTATCAGTAAATCAAGAAATACATAGCCTGCAAGTATTTCAGAAAACTTACAACAGTTTTCTTTGCATCTTCTATCCCGAATAATGTCAAGAATGGCATTGCGAGGTTTTCGTTTGATATGTCAATATATATCAACATAAGCTGCACGGTATTAGCATAAACATAAATACAAGAGAGAGTGGGTTTACTAAATCCATTTGGCTTTTACTAAGAGATTTGATATTGGAAAATACCTTTGATTTGAACTTTCTTGCAATATCTTCTAGAGGCTGAGCTAGACTTTCAAAGTCATCAGTCTTCGAAAAGACCATAACCTAACCAAGAATATTATGCCACAACTGTGTAAGCCAATATAACATAACAATTAACAACCAACAGAGATAGAATGGAAACACATCAGATACAAGGTGAAAATGATAAACCATCTCACCTGAAGCTTGACTGGACTGGAGTAAACACGAACGGTGTTGGATTCAGTCAATTTTGTAACCAAAGGGAATTTATTACTGTTCAGAAATTCCACTATCTTCTCGGCTTGGCAAGGTCCATCTGCATGGCCAGTACATAAGATTCATAATTTGGACAATAGTATACCACACAATAGGTTTCTATTACTGTTCACAATAGGTTTTTGCATACTCCAAAACAAAATTGACAAAATAACCACTTTTTCATACTTATAACCAATTCTCAGGATGTAAATAAGAGGGGAAAGTTTATGATAATAACAGAAACCTATTAACATTAAGGAGCTTACCATATGAAGTATACTTTTCAGCCTCAGTTTTAACCAATCCAACAAACACATTGTTGGTTTTAAGGTTAGGGAAGAGAAGCTTAGCAACATCAATGCTGCTTGTTTCTACAAACTGGATTTCATTGTCTAACGACGCAGCTTTTACAAATTCATCATGTCCAGAAGAATCCTGAGCAAACAAGGTATCGAAAAACACATTACATAAAACCAGTCTTACTCTAAACAAACAAATCTATCCAAGGATCACAATCTGAAGAATACCTCAGACTTTTCGAATAGACCGAGAATGAAAGTATGATGCTTCTTCAGAAATCCTGAAGCTTCATCAACTGTATCAAGTTTAATAGTAGACGCACCAGTCTTCTTTTGCACCCAAATCACTATCTCCTCTCTAAACACAACACAAGACCAACATTTCAATAAAAATCTGAACTTCAAACACAACAATCCATTAAAAGCTCAAGACTTTGCAACTTACGAGGAAAATCCACCAGTGTAAGACTGAGATGTGCCATTAACAAACAGAAGAAGCGTTGGGAAACCTTTAATCTCAAGCTGAGACGCCACTTTCGAATACCTCTCGCCGTCAATCTTCGCCATCAAAACCGAACTACCAATTTCCTTCAAATCCGTCGCCGCCTCCGCAAATCTCGGCATTAGCTCAGCACTCCTCGCACACCACGGCGCGTAACCTAAAACCATCACATACTCATTCCCATCAATCAATCGCTTCGTATTGTCTCCGTTGAGTTCCACAACGATCCGCTGCGCCTTGCTCACCGTCTCCGCTTCAGATTGTTGCTCTGGTCTCTCTTCCTGCAATTGTTCGTCAACCGCAAGGAGCTGCTCTAGATCGTCTAATTCTTCCTCGGATCCGGCTTCGACGGCGACATCAGAGGAACGAGCAACGAAGATTAAGAAACTGAGGAGCAAAAGGAAAGTGAACAAGATTGAAAATTTGGAATTGGGTTTTGGTTTCGTCAACATGATTGTTACTGGGTTTTGGTCGGATTTTGAAAAGCGGAGGAAGAAGTGATCGTTCAGAAATGAAGAGAAAGATCGGAGGAGTGTTTCTGATTCTAAATCTCACCATGTTTTACGGCGGGAGCTTAAGTAATCATTAATGGAAACTTTTGATTAAACAAATCTTTTTGTTTTGAATATTGACCAGTAAATAATAAATATGATGAAATCATTTGGTTTCCAAAAACAGAACAAATAAATTATTTTCTAAAATTTTTGTAAAAAAAAAATCTAATTACTGCAAAAATTATTCAATAGTCAACCATTATTGAATTCAGGTTGGTTCTTGCACACGAACTTTTTAACCACTAAACCATCATAACTTAGAGTTATGATTTAATTAACACATCTTTAATAATTTCTTTTAAAGTCATGCTACTATAGTTTGACTAAATATTTGTTTCAAAATCGTGTTATTACATGCAATGCAATACGAACATATCAACAAAAATCTATATTAAAGTACTACATGGTGTTTGAGCTTGTTTGTTCAAGACAAATCACCCTCGTCTTATGTGCGCATTGAGTTGCAAAGTGCAATAATCAATAATCCATTAGATATGGGAATCACGAATAGCGGCAAGAAGTCTTATTGAAGGGTATGGGCTTATTACTAGCAACATCAATGACAAATGTGCATGAGATTCGCTTTGTGTGCCAAATTATATAACCAAATTGTAAGAAAACATTATTAGGAATGATAATTTCATTTTTGTTGGTCCTAGTTGCTATAAAGTATTCTTATTTCAAATCAAAAATGTATGACTTAAAGGGTTGGGCCTTAGTTTGGTCGGCCCATTTAGCAACAAACAAGAAACAGAGACGCATTATTCTGATCACATGCAGGTTTCAGAACTCCCAAAATCAGAATTTGATATATATGAGCCTCTCCATCGTTATCCTATCAATCAGAGGTCTGAAAACGACGTGGACACACGTCAGACACATCATTCCTACTACTCTGATGACTCATCAGCTCACCCTATTTTCTTACTGCTCTTATCGTAGTTATCAAACTCACAACATAGCCGATCCATTTATGACTTCAGACTTACTATGTACTCTCTTCAAAAATTGTGACCAAAACAAAAGTTAAAGATAAGAAGAACGAAGAAGAATAAGCAAGATTTTCTTATCTAGATATCTGCAAGGTAATAATACAGTTCCTTAAACTCAGGAAGAAAAGAGAAAACGACAGAGGCAGAACATGTGGAGATTCTCTCCCTAAAACCTGTCCAAAACGTGACGTACAATTCATTTTTATCTTCTCCTTACGAGTTATCTTCTCTATTTTTGTTTTAATATAGAAATTTTGAGTCTTTGAGTAAAAAGATGTTGGAAGGGAAAGCGAAGGTGGAAGAGACAGACATGCCTGTGAAGATGCAAATGCAAGCAATGAAGATTGCTTCTCAATCTCTCGATCTTTTTGATGTCTTTGATTCTATATCCATCGCTGCTCACATCAAGAAGGTTAGTAGTCTTGTTTCTTGTTCTTTTCTAGCTAAAAATCATATATAAAAGTTGGTGTTATTTTTTTTAAAAAAATCAGGAGTTCGATGAGAGATATGGAAGTGGATGGCAATGTGTCGTGGGAACCAATTTTGGGTGTTTCTTCACACATTCTAAAGGAACTTTCATCTATTTTCATTTGGGGACTCTCAACTTCCTCATCTTCAAAGGCGCCACTCTTTAGTTTCTTCTAAACCACATCCATGTTTCATTTCCTTTTCTTTTAACCTCAAAGTAGCTTTGTCTGTGTAGGAAGAAGCTGTTCTTTTTTTCTTTTTCTGTTAACAGATCTTGTTTCCAATAAAATTGTAAGATGTTGTATTATTTTGGGATTATATGAGTGGTTAATGAAGATAAACGGCTTATGGGATTAATTAAGAGAGATATAACGAAACTATAGACAAAAAGATTATTACATCAAATAATTGAATTAGAATTATAAAAATCTAAAGTAATTTAGTACTAAATTACTTATAAAAACTATAATATTACATATAAAGCTAAAAAGTTCAAAATTTATCTCTTAAACAGTCAAACATTCAAATTCGATTAAGTGTACAAATATTCCGTGATACAATTTAAAAATAGTAAAGTGAAAAAGTTCAAATTTTATGTTTTTTTTTTTTCTAAATGTAAGCACAGCATCTTATAATCCTAAATTTGTTTACATAACTGTAAATGATAAAAATCGAGGAAAGTTTGGACAACAAATCGGTTAGTTAGTTAGGAATCTAATGAGGCAAAAGGAGGAAAAAAAACAAAGCATCAAACAGAAGTCAATCTCAAAAAGCTATTCTGGATTTGCCTTTGCAGTCGAGTGTTATTATTATACCACACGGTTTCGTTCTTGTGTTTTAACAAGTTTTTTTTTCTTAATTCTTCTTTACATACACATCAAACAACTCTGTTTTTTCTCTTGTTTTGTTTCTTTCATTATGTCTCTCCCGCCTAAAAACTCCTCTTTGTTTCAAGAGGAGAAAACAGAGAGATTCAAAAACAGAGAACCTCTCCTTAGATTTAAGAAAATCATGGAAATGGTGAAAGCGAGTGAGAAAGAACATGAAAAGTACAAGCCGAAATTGTTCGATTTAGAGAACGTGAAGAAGAAGAACTCATCTTCAAGGCATTTCAAGAGATGGAACTCAGATTCCGCCTTGAGAATTGAAGATCCAGACATTGATGATGGCACTGTTTTCAAGAAAACCGCGACCTCCAGCATCCAGCCAATTCTACCGGTTCTGGCTATGGATGAGCAACCTCAGCCGCGTGAAGCAACTGATGAAGAATCACAGAAAGATTCAGGCAAGAGAGAAATCATTAGTCCATGCTTAAAACCTTATTATTTGATTAATGAGTAATATTATAGGTTTCTTGGGATGCAAGCTACAACAGTAAATATTATAGGTTTGAGGCTCGTGGGTCGCGAGCTAACACAAATGAGAGATTCATAAGAGTCGCTCATGTTATTGAATTATTTGTTCAGGTTTCCTAGGTTATAATGAGAAATTCACTAGAGACCAAGTTATCTTGAGATTCCGTGGATTGCAAGCTAAGTCGTGTTATTTTGCATATGTTACAGAATTGGAGCAGATGAAAGATAAGTTTGCAAAATTGCTTTTAGGAGAAGACATGTCAGGAGGGAGCAAAGGCGTTTCTTCAGCGTTAGCATTATCAAACGCAATCACAAATCTTGCAGCTTCTGCGTTTGGAGAAATACGGCGTTTAGAGGCAATATCCGAGGATAAAAAAGAACGATGGAGAAGAGAAATCGGATGGCTTCTCTCTGTTACTGATCATATAGTTGAATTCTCTCCAACACACCAAACTAACGAGGATGGATCTTCCATGGAGGTTTCTTACCATTCTTATTATAGTTTTCTGATAGAAAGTTTTGTTTCTGTGTGTGTCTGAATCTGAATCTTTTCTTGTAGGTAATGACTACAAAACAAAGAACTGATCTTGTCTCCAACATTCCTTCTCTAAAGAAACTCGATGAAATGCTCCTCGTAAGTCAAAACAAATACTTATAATTGTTTCTCTGTGTTTGCATCAAAAGGATCTTAGGTTGTAAAATGTCACAAATTCTGTAGGATTGTCTTGATAAATTCAAAGATCAGGATGAGTTTTACTACGTCACACCCGGTTCTCCGGAATCTGAAAACAGTAACTCGACCAGGAACGATGATAAATGGTGGCTTCCGATTGTAAAAGTTCCACCTAAAGGCTTATCAGAAACTTTGAAAAGGTTTTTACTAAGTCAAAGAGAGTGTGTGTGCCAAGTGCTTAATTCCGCAATGGCCATAAACTCTCAAGTTCTTACTGAAATGGAGATCCCTGAGAGCTACATCGACTCACTTCCTAAGGTATAAACTCTCTATACCCTAAACCCTTTAGTCCAAGACCTATCAACACATCAAGAATTGATTCCCTTATGATTTGGTATGCTTATTGATGTGTGTTTTTCTTTAACTTAACAGAAAGGGAGAGCTAGTCTTGGAGACATGATCTATAGAATGATAACATTAGAGATGTTTGATGCAGAGCAATTTCTTCTTGAAATGGATTTATCATCTGAGCACAAGATTCTTGATTTAAAGAACAAATTCGAAGCTTCGGTTGTTATATGGCAGAGAAAGATAGTGCAAATAGACAACAAGTCATCGTCTCCGTGGAGTACGAATTTGAGTATGGATAAGAGACAACAGTTAGAAGAAAGAGCAGCAACCATTTTGCAACTTATCAAACAAGAATTCCCAGGGATCTCTCAATCCACACTTGACATCAGCAAGATTCAATTCAACAGAGTAATCAATCATATAACTTTATATTAAAGTCACATTAGACATATAATTGTTTGTCTTCTGTTTTACGAAAATCATTAATTTGTTTTTTTTTGCAGGATATAGGGTTAGCTATAGTGGAGAGTTATTCGAGAATTCTTGAAAGCTTGGCTCACACGGTAATGTCAAGAATAGAAGATGTTCTTGAAGCTGATCAGCTAACACAAAACCCTGAGCTCGCGATGTGTAAGATCCATATAGTGAAGGAAACAGAGAGTCCAGAGAAGGAAGAAGAGCCAAATTTTTGTCTTTTAGAAGATAGACCTAAAAAGCAGAAGCCTACCATTTCACTATCTGAGGTAATGCAATGGAATATCGAAACCAATGAACCGAGGAAAGAAAAGAGCGACAAGAAACTTTTAACCAGAGTGTCAAGCATGATCATGTCTAACAACAAGAAGACTACTTATCTTGAATCTCTTGGAACCACAAGAAGTCCAACCGCGGGGCGATACTCTTGAAAAAAAAAATATTTCTTTTGTAAAATTAGGGGAAGAAAAAACGTTTCAAATGTAACAGATAAACAGAATATACATAAAATTACTTAAAAGGGTTTGCAGTATTGAGAAATGTTGATGAGTTTTAGAAGGAAGAAGAGAAAGGTAACATGAATATAGATCAGAGCTTGCCGCGAGGACCGAGCTTAGGCGGCTCCTGAGGACCTCTCTTGATGGGAAGAACTTCGCCGGTAGAGGTAGCGCTGACATAAGTAAGCAAAGAGCCTCCTCCAAGGATCAAGAACTTGAGGAGCAATCCTCTCTTTGTGAATGGGGCAGCGAATGTCTCAAAGAACTTGCTCTACAAGTAACGAAAGTAGAAGAGAATCTCTTCTCAGAATAGTGTTTGATTGAAGTAGAAAAGTCAAGTTAGGTTATGAGATGAAGAAACCTGAAGAGGATTGTAAGGAGAAGGAGCATCAGAGCCGTATACGTCCCATTGACCTGTTGTGTTACCCAAATCTTCTAAGTCAAAGTAGACACTTTTGTCTCCATACTTAGCCACCACACCATTAGCCCTATTACACATGAACACAACAACCTCAAGCTAATTTAATCACAAACAAGAGATGAAATTATCAGAATTTAATCCTTTTTAAGCTAATTAATCATCACTATATCTATCGTTTAAAACACACTTCAGCCAGCAAAAATCTATTAATATATTTTGAATTTATAGTGTGGTTATAGTGGCATTTTGATCCTAATTAATGAATAAATGAAAAGTTTTAGTTACCGGATGGATTTGGGTTTAAAGCTCAGGCGGGAAGGCTTGATGGAGAGCTTAGCTCCGGCGAGTGAGCTGCCGCCGAGTCCTTTTATGGCGGCGGATGGTTTCACAGCGGCGACGGTTGCAAGAGACGCCATGAGCTTCGATCACTATTCTTTTGTTGTGTGTGGTGAGTGGGAATTTTGTGTAGGAAATAATAGCCTTTGGTCACAATGAGTCGAGTTTTGATCTTCTTCTGACACGTGGCAACTGATTTCCTCCCGGGGATTTTCTTACGCCACTTGGAAAATGCCACGTGGAATCTAGTAGGATAAGGTTATCTCAAGGTTTTAACTAAAATATTTCGTGTCTTCTTATTTTGTTATAGGGCCCCTTCTTTATGATTTTGTTTTGGAAAAAACCCCAATAGTTTTTTAGGTTTACTAAAAACTCCAGCCAGTGGCAAGTTCCCTGAATCACGTTATAGATAGATTTGTGAATCACCACCACTTTTAATTTGAGCTCTGATCTTAGGAGTTAGGTGTCGACAAAATATATAAAAAAATCACAACATAAATAGTTAATTTTAACCCATCCAAAAAGAAAAGTTCGATTACCGTTGTGTCTCATTTGGCTTCGACTAGTGCTAATATTTACATATGTGAATGTAGAGAGGAAAGGCAATAGTCATGGCCAGGTGATTCCATCTGTAACATATTCACAATTTAACATAATTGGCAGTGTAGTGTGATTTTTAGGATAATCCAACACTAACAATTACTTGTTATATATAATCGATCCACATATTCTATACTGCGTAATTCGTTACTATCATTGACACCTTAAATGGACAAAATCACACTAAAAGGTTTTTTGCAAACCATTTTTGAAAGTCTAAAAATAGTTTAAAGTATCTCTAGAATTTGAAATAAAATAAAAATTCGTTTTGCAGTAGTTATTTAGAGGTTTTGAATGATTTTTCTATAAAAAGTAAATTGAAGTAGTGAATTTTTTTTTTTTTTTTTTTTTTGAGCAACGTTTTGAAGTAGTGAATCAAGATTCATTTTGTAATGAATCTCGTATAAAAAAGAGGAGAAGTGGGGTCATCAAAACATGTTTGAGAGGACAAGATTCCACGAGAGTGTGGGGATCTAATTGACGACCCCTAAGAAATGGGAGAGGCAACAAAGAGAGAAGAAAATAGACGTCTTTCTAATTGGAGTTTGTCACGTGACGGAATCTTATTGGAATCCACAAACCAAAGTCACTAGGCTCTGTCCTTTTCCAACACATGAAGAGAAAATCTCGGAGATTCCAAACTTGTGGAGAGAAAGATGCGACTGGCCAACAATAAATAAACATATTTAGACACAAAATCCTGCGGTAAATAATTAACAATTGCTAATGCCTAATGCATAGGATCCTGCTAACTGCTAGCAAATGCGTGTCGCAGCTACTTTACAACTTCTCTTAAAAACATATTACTATATTAGAATCGAACTATACATTGGGAATGAGTATACCACTAATCCACTAACATTTGTCTAAGCTATTTCCAAGAAAGAGGTTTCTATAGACTCCGATGCATATGAGGAAATGTTTCGGTGCATATGATAGGAAAAATCATAACCGATACATTTGAGTAAAGAAAAATATTACGTAAGATTTACTATAAAAATAGGAAAATTGTGATATACCTGTCGAGTTGGACCCAAATAATCGACAAGATAGACTTTACACATAATATTGAGCTATGTGTATTGACGTATATAATCTATCTTCTAATAACGTAGATTAGCACAAAATTGACGAGATAAACATAAGGAAAACGGGAAAAGAAGAGAAGTTGTTTAAACAAAAAGGGAAATTGCAAGCCAACTTGAAACTTTTAATTTATTTAGTTCACAAGTTGTGAGAAACAGTTATTTCTCCCAAACCACATTTTATCAATATAATAAGACAAATAAAAGAATGCATAACAATTAACAACCAATAGTTATCGCTCCCTTCATGCATGTTATAGACCTGACGTGGAATTCAACATAAACAGCTAACTGCAAGTTCCCAAGACTACTTTGTTTTGTTTCATTTGAGATAGTATGTCATAGCAAAAAAAATTGCATATTACAAAATGTAGTGCAGATTTCTTGAAATTATGAAAAGCATTACAGTTTAATAACGTTTCATCTTGGTCGAATCAAATCAAAGAAAGAAAATGGTAAAACAAATCCCAAATTGGTTAAATATTAACCTGAAAAGGGAAATGTTGACAAAATAACTGAAAAGTAAAGAAAAATATACGGAAAGTATATTCTTCCTTCATATGAAAAAAAAAACTAAACAAAACAAATAAAATCAGATGGGGTAATTAAAAAATGTTTTTAAAAATTAAGAGGTAAATCAATAAATAAGAAAATGTGGGTCTCTCCTTGCTCGTAAAAGGCCTATATAATGACCTAATGCGACTCTTCTTTCTTCCATCATTCTCGGTTTAACTGTGAAACACATAAATAAAACAAAGAGAAAGAGAGAGAATATGGGTGGGTGGGCAATCGCAGTACACGGTGGTGCCGGTATCGACCCTAATCTTCCGGCGGAGAGACAAGAAGAGGCTAAACAGCTTTTAACTCGTTGTCTCAACCTCGGCATAATAGCTTTGCGTTCCAATGTCTCCGCCATTGACGTCGTTGAGCTCGTCGTACGTTCTCTTTCCCCACAATGATTTCTTACGGTGTTCTTGTTGAATTATATACTAAACGATTGATTAACACAGATTAGAGAATTGGAGACGGATCCTCTGTTTAATTCAGGCCGTGGATCTGCTTTGACGGAAAAAGGAACGGTTGAGATGGAAGCTAGCATTATGGACGGTACGAAGAGACGATGCGGTGCCGTTTCGGGGATAACCACCGTGAAAAATCCTATATCTCTTGCTCGTCTCGTCATGGACAAATCTCCCCACTCTTACCTTGCTTTCTCAGGTGCAGAGGATTTCGCCCGCAAACAGGTGTTTATTTACTATTTTACCCTTCCACTTTTTATTCTAAACCACTTGGTTAGATAAATCTTCTGACCGAAGCCGGTTTAATGAGAAGGGAGTTGAAATTGTGGACAACGAGTACTTTGTCACGGACGACAACGTAGGAATGCTCAAGTTGGCCAAGGAAGCTAACTCCATCTTGGTACGTTTTTGACTTAAATCTCCACCGTCCATTTATTCATCGTACGTTTTTCTTTATTTTGTATCCTCAACTTTTTCTTTTTTTTTGCTTTCTCACCAGTTTGATTACCGGATTCCGCCGATGGGATGTGCCGGTGCAGCTGCGACCGACAGTCCAATCCAAATGAACGGTCTTCCGATCAGCATTTACGCACCGGAGACAGTCGGGTGCGTTGTGGTTGACGGGAAAGGACATTGTGCCGCCGGGACATCCACGGGTGGTTTAATGAACAAGATGATGGGAAGGATTGGTGACTCGCCGCTGATAGGAGCCGGGACGTATGCGTCGGAGTTTTGTGGTGTGTCGTGTACCGGAGAAGGAGAAGCCATTATAAGAGCAACCCTAGCTCGTGATGTGTCAGCTGTTATGGAGTATAAAGGACTTAACCTCCAAGAAGCGGTTGATTACGTCATCAAGCATCGACTTGACGAAGGGTTCGCTGGACTCATTGCTGTCTCGAATAAAGGAGAGGTGGTTTGTGGTTTTAACTCTAATGGGATGTTCAGGGGATGTGCAACTGAGGATGGATTCATGGAGGTTGCTATTTGGGAGTGAGAAATATTTTAGATTAAGAAAATGTCTTACTAGTATTTAATCAGTCATCGCTCTATTAATTTGGTTATTCATTATCATAAAGCTGGAGGAGTAAATTTAGTTATGTCGTTATCACCAGTCCTATATTGATTTGTGTTTAATGCGGTTTCAAATGGTTAGTTCGTGTTTAAAATTGTTGATCTGTCTCAGCTCCATGCCTAATCAAGAAACTATGGTTCAGCTCTCTGTTTCTTGTATGAACCTTACCTGTCATAAATAGCAACAAAAAAGTGCAGTAATTGGATTTATTTGAGGATGGAGGGATTATCAAAATGAGATGGAATTATTACCTGTTATGATTCCAGTCTCGATTTGATGAACTTTTGGAGACAGTCTCTGAAAGTTTCAAGCACTGCCCTTTCCTGCTCCATGTATATATCTGTTTCATTGACACTTGTCTTGGTCTTACATTGGGAATCCTCTTCTCCATTGTATTGAACATCTATCAGTTCGATCAATCTTCCACGTGATTGTATTTCTTCTTCCACATTACGACTCTCAGACTCACTTGACAGCTCAATGGCTTCCTTATCATCAGGCTTTGTAAATATCCTGTTCTGGTCCTCTAAGTGAGATTTTAAAGGAAGTATGTTGATGAAGCCAAAGGAATAGTAGATCCAGTAAAGTGTAGATTTTGTAAGAGACTACAGATATACCTGCAGTTGTTGTAGCAGATTCTGACGCTGCAACGAGAAGTGAGCATAAATCTCCCAAGTCCGGAAGAAGTGTAGAGGTGTATCCCATGAGGGACCTTTTCTTTCTAGTAGCACAATGAAAATTCAGTTAAAATATTTATGATTATGAGGTGAAGGAAGATGAACTATCATTTTAGGAAATGCAAAATCGAACCTGTAAGGAAGTTTAGGAGAGCAAGACATAGGGGAACCCAGAGCATTTTGAATGGAATTGTCAGGTATCGAAAATAACGGAGCTGGACAAGAATTCCACTGCTATTCCGGACAGAAAAATGAGTTTTATGGAGATAAACCCAAAAGTGCATATATGTTATGAAGCAAGTAGTATATTTCACTTGCCTCAGTTAGCTCTCGGTCTCTTCTCCTCCGGTATACTTGTGGGGAATTGTGAGCAGAAAATGCAGGAGGCTGGAACGCTTCACTAACATTCTTGCAGTTGATGCATTTACAGTTGTCTGAGCACAGAAGATTAGCCTGAAAGCACTCACAGTACTTCTTCAAACACCTGGTTCTTTTACATTTGCAGCCTCTCGAAAGCAGTCCAGGTTTAGTATCAGGTGCAGCCTTACACTACAATACAAAACACAGAACATCCCAGATACTTACAAATGAAAAAGGATGTGAAATATACCTCTTTGAAGCTTAACCTACAAAAGTGATAGGTGTCAAGAACATACCTGATTATCAGTTAGGCTACCTAAAGCCTTTTCACTGAAGGCATTTGGGTTGCGACCTAGTACATTCACCATAGCTGCTTCTCTAGCATCACATTTCTCAGAGTTGTTATGACAATCAACACAATCACAGTCTGTACATACCACTCCTGATGCAAAACAGTCACAGTACCTAATAACCAAGCGTCAAACAAATATCCAATAATGCATCAATCTACAGCAGATAATAGAAATCTCACTATTCAACATTATACTCAAATCTCTATCAGCTTAACACTAAGTAATTCTTGGATCCTGAAATGAACTTACAACTTTAAACATTTGGACTGCTTGCATCGACATCCTTTGTGTTTCCTCGAAGTAATGCCTTCTTCATCTGTCTTATCCTTTGCTTCTGAATGCTCTCTGCTTCAAAATCAAGACCAGTGGAGATCAGAGAGTAGATTTTGGATTGAAATTACTCAAACGAGAAGCATCTCTAGTGAAAATTGGCAGAGAAACTGGAACAATACCGAGAAATCGGAGGAAAAAGAGGAAGTTCTTTAACAGGAGATTCTCGGAAGACGGGAGATACCTCCAATTTGGTGAAAACGAGCTTCCTAGGGTCTTTCTCTGTCGCGATTTTGCCGGAATCTGCGTTTCCTGTCATATCGGTCCTTGACACATTATAGTCGCCACACAAGTTAGTTCCTCAATTTGGCGAACCGATTAGAGCATGAACGGTGAGGAATCCTCAGAGAAGCGTCGATTCATAGATCAGATCAGATCAGTGTATCGGAGAGTCGCCATGGCTGACAGATATCAGAACAAAAATGGAATGCTGGATCCTAATTCGGAACGATGAATGATTGTCTCTCTCTCGATTTTTTTTTTGGCCAGCTCCAAGGGGTTTTCTAAGAAACAAAAAGGTTCTGTGAACAACGCGAAGGTATTCAAAAGCGAGAGAGAGTGATCTTGGAGGGAATGATGATGTGTTGATGACGAAGATGGAGTTGGATTAAAGAAATCTAATTTCATGATTAATAATTTAATATAACAAAATTAGTCTTCTCCAATGCTCAAACCGGAGACCTAAGATGTACACTCCCTTTAAAAGGTACTGATAAAAAAAAAGTTATTAATTGCATGTTGGCATTAAATAGAATCTTCCTCTAGAGTTCAAAACTTCACAATAATAAAATCAATGCATATCAAAGCATATGTATAAGATGTTAGCTAACCACAATTGTTATTCATCAACGGTCAGGATCACATCACTCAAAATGCAATATTCAGATGGTCTTTAATTTTGTGTAAATATACTTAGAAAGAAATTCACAACACAAATAAATGAGAAAAAGCAAATCAGTAATTAACCTTAAAAAAATGCCTAATAAAGCGTCATTAAAGAATAACCCATTATCGCCTGTCACTCACTTTTAATCATCAAAACACGCCACGTGCCAAACTCTCCACTGAATCAAAGTCGCCAAACGCTTCAGTCGCTATTTCATGATCGACACGAAGGCTCTCTTTTGGCGATTGCAACCACCACCTAAGAAGAACGGCTACGTAATTTGACTGTACGACTTGCGAAAAAAGTCGAAACCTTTTAACGAACCAGACCTAAAAATGACCGCTACGACAACATTAAAGAGTTTCAACTACTTGTCTTTAATTAACCATCGACTCAACCACAACTCCTACGCTATTCTCTCCTCTCCTCTTCTTCCTCGATCCCACCCAGCTTCTACTTCGTTTTCCAATTCTGGGTTTCGATTCTTCCAATCTAACCATCTCTTCTGTAAGTTTTCTTCTTTACCTTTGTTTGGTTTTTGCATGTTACATGTTCGACGAAATGTCTTAAAGATTCGTGCTTTCCATATAGTAACATTGATGATCCGTAAAAACCTGAACAAGTTGTTGTTTTGATCTGAATTTATATTGAAAATTTTGCAGCATCTCCAAGGAACTCAATCTGTTCTTTTTTTGTACATGTAGTTTCTATATATTAATCTGAATTTTATCTATGTAATCAAAATGTTGCAGCTTCACAGTCTGGTTCACTCATGGAAGTGTTTAAAGCAGCTTTTTCAGAAGCGTCTAATTCTTGTGATAGGATTGCGATTAAAGCCGATGGAAAGAGTTACTCTTATGGCCAGCTAACATCGTCTGCTTTGAGGATATCTAAATTGTTCTTAAAAGATGATACGACAAATGTATGGTTTTTGGTTTGAAATTGTAGCTACTATATCTACTACTTGAAGCTATCACACAGTTTGTTTACAGCTTTATGGTTATTGACTTTTTTTGTCTTCTATAAATTTCGTAGGGAGGTCAAGAAACTAAGAAGTATGAAGGGTTTGGTAGTCTAAAAGGAGCTAGAATCGGAATTGTGGCAAAACCTTCAGCTGAGTTTGTTGCAGGAGTCCTGGGGACATGGTTTAGCGGTGGTGTAGCGGTTCCACTTGCACTCAGCTATCCTGAGGCTGAACTCTTACATGTCATGAATGATTCGGTATGGAATCTACTTGCCTTCCTATTTCCTTGTGCTTTAATTTCGGCTCAATTGTTAGGTATTCTTGATCTTATTTTTGTGATCTCAGAATTTTGATCCAAGCTCTTGGTTTTTCTAGCATTAGGTCTTTTTCCATAGACTAAAAAGGGTACTCTGTAGAACAAAGTAGAAAATATTCTAAAAGGCAGAAGTTTTCTGGTTTGCTCTGTTTTCTACCACATTCAAGTTTCACAAAATAAGTGTGCCTTATGCTCTTTTTACTCTCGAGAAAAAATGATTAACATTTTCTTGGGATCTAACCTCGTTGTCTTCGGTTTCTAGGATATATCTCTGTTATTGAGCACAGAGGACCATAGTGAAACTATGAAAACCATCGCAGCAAAGAGTGGTGCTCGATTTCATCTTATTCCTCCTGTTGTTAACTCAACTTCGGAAACTGTTGCTTGCAATCAGTTTCAGGATGACAGTTTTGAAGCAGAAGGAAAGTTTCTAGGTAAGTTTTTGAATATACTTGAGATGGTGAACTTATAATGAAGGCTGCTCTTTTAATTTTTGCCACCTTACCTCAAGCAATTATTGGTCTGGATTTTCTGCATCACTTCAGCCTTTATTTGTGCAGATGATCCAGCATTGATCGTCTACACTAGTGGTACAACTGGTAAGCCAAAAGGAGTTGTTCATACTCACAACAGCATCAATTCCCAGGTATATATCCGACCTCCTTATGTAGCGCATGTCATGTTTCAAATCTACCCAACCTGCAATAGAATGGTCTGCATGTATCTAAATTATGATGTACCTTATAAGCTAGAAGCTTGTATATGTTGCAGGTTAGAATGCTCACTGAAGCTTGGGAGTACACATCTGCTGATCATTTTCTCCACTGCCTCCCACTACATCATGTTCATGGGCTTTTCAACGCTTTATTTGCTCCTCTTTACGCACGGTCTTTGGTAACTTATACTATTGAGATTTGCTTTGGCTAGCTCTTTCAAAATACATTACCTTCGGAAAACATCAGGCTAGTTTTAGGTTTTTAATTGATTTTCACATTCCTTTTTCAAGGTGGAGTTTTTGCCCAAATTTAGTGTTAGTGGAATCTGGCGTAGATGGCGTGAATCATATCCGGTGAATGATGAAAAAACCAACGACTCCATAACTGTATTTACTGGAGTAAGTCTTATTTTTTGTTACTTGTATTCCAGACAAATAATACTAGTTTATGCTTAGCTGTCCCTGCCTCAAGTTAATTGTTTGATTTCTTGTTGCATAATCCTTTTCTTAAGCCTGATATAGCAAGCTTATTAATTGTTTCTAGTGTTAGTTAGTATTTGAATTGAGGGAAGTATTCACTATTCAATGTGAGTTTACTCAATTTTACTATGTAACAAAATGATAGTCTTGGCTGAGTTGATCAGTTTCCAGTTTGCTTCTTGCGCTCTAGATATATAAACAAACATGCTTTGCTTTAGAGAAATTTAGCCTGAGATGAGAAATAGAAAGAAACAGCGAGAGATTTAGCTATTTTTAATTGGTAAAGTTATTGTTGCGATACACAGGTTCCAACCATGTACACTCGGTTGATACAAGGTTATGAAGCAATGGATAAAGAGATGCAGGACTCGAGCGCTTTTGCTGCACGGAAGCTTCGCCTAATGGTAAGCAACCAAATATCTCCTAGAAGAGCCAATCCAGCTTAATGTTTATCATTATCTGCCTAGATAGCTATGCTATTTTCATATTCTGATGAAACTAGTGCTTAAATGTTAGCCAATGAAATACATTTTCAGATGTCTGGCTCCTCTGCTCTCCCTCGACCTGTCATGCATCAATGGGAAAGTATCACAGGTCATCGTCTTTTGGAAAGATATGGCATGACTGAGGTAAGTAGATTTTCCTGTCTCTTTGAGTTACCATAATCAATACCTTAGAACAAGCTTAACACAAGCTTGTTCTTAGTAGTTACATCTACTGAATTAAAAAAAAATCTTCAATATTCCCAGTTTGTAATGGCAATGTCAAACCCCTTACGGGGTGCACGAAATGCAGGTACTGTCGGCAAACCGCTTCCTGGTGTGGAGGTCAGTGACATCTTCTTTCTCTTTCGTCCTCACTCAATACCTTTTAACTAATGCTACACAGATTAAGTACTAGTAATACTGTGACATGAAGTTATGATACTGAAAAAGTGTAAACATGATAGGCTAAAATAAAAGAAGATGAAAATGACGCAAATGGAGTGGGTGAGATATGTGTTAAAAGCCCATCTTTGTTCAAGGAGTACTGGAATCTTCCAGAGGTGACTAAAGAATCATTTACGGAAGATGGATACTTCAAGACGGGAGATGCTGGAAGAGTGGATGAGGATGGATATTACGTGATTCTAGGACGTAAGCAGAACCTATAAGTACATTCAAACACAATTTAAAAGTACTTTGTGTTCCTTCATTTAACATCTTATCTTATCTTCTCTGGTGTCGATCAGGTAATAGCGCTGACATTATGAAGGTTGGAGGATACAAGTTATCTGCCTTAGAAATCGAATCAACCCTTCTCGAGGTAACATTAACATCCATTTGAGTTTTTTTTTGGCTCTGTGAAGCTATCAGAAGCTTTTATCTCCTTGGGAAATAGGCTTTAGATAACTGAACCGAGAGAACTTAATCGTTGTATGATATCTCTGGGGGATGTGTTATGCAGCACCCTACTGTTGCAGAATGTTGCGTGTTGGGGTTAACAGACAACGACTATGGAGAAGCCGTGACTGCGATAATTATAGCAGAGAGTGCAGCAAAGAAGAGAAGAGAGGATGAGTCAAAACCTGTAATAACCTTAGAAGAACTGTGCGGTTGGGCTAAAGACAAGCTTGCTCCTTACAAGGTACTAAAAATCTGCCAAAGTGTTGTCAAAACGCGCAACAGTCTTGTCAATCTTTTTTTCTTTTTTTTTCTTGTCCATAATATTCTGTCTTTTCAGCTACCAACAAGATTGCTGATATGGGAGAGCTTGCCTCGCAACGCCATGGGAAAGGTAGCTATATTTCTCTCAAATTTTTTCTTTTTTCTTGAATGATATCAGAGATAGTTGTTTTGTTGTAACCAATAAGAATCATTCTCAGTGTATGAGTATTTTTTTCGAGTTGCAGGTGAACAAAAAAGAGCTAAAGAAATCTCTGGAAAATCAAGAATAAAGACAACCATGGATTTCATTGCTACTCCTTGTTCTTTTGATTATATGACACGTATGCATAAAATGTAATTTCCTTCTTTCCTGTATCATGTACTTTGACTCAATAATGTCAAGAATCAATACCAAATTAACTATTTGAGAAGTAAATCTTTGTTATATACTATTTCTTTGTTTAGTGTGAAGAACAACAAAATTGTATAGTGTGAAAGAAGGAAAGTTGACCATAGTCTTTGACTCTTTGATGCTAAATCAGTAATCATTCCAAAAGGGTATAATGGTAATTAACTATGATGATCCGATAACCATATATTCCCACACGCAAGTTTGTTTTGTAACGAGAACGTAAAAAGACGAAGAAGAAGGGACAGTATGGTAGATCCAACGATCCATAACACGACGACGTATCTCGAAGAGATAGCAAAAGGAAACGGGCAAACCGAGTTCGAGATTTTAATCTTGAAAGGCTTAGAACTCATCCATGTCGGGAAAGGGATCTTACGTTGTAAATTACTTGTCACAGATCATGTCGTGGTAATAAAATTTACTTAATCCAACGAATCTAGTTTTAAGCTTCCTTTTTTGTGTTTTTGATTGGTGAACGTTATTATTACTAAACAATGCGAAAGATGATTCTCAGGGAGAAGATGGAAGTTGGAATGCGGGAGTGATTACGGCGGTGATGGACTCGATCGGAGCGTCAGCTGTGTACTCCTCCGGCGGCGGACTCCATATCTCTGTTGATCTCAACTCTTCGTTTTATTCAACGGCCAAGATTCACGTTCGCTTTCCCTATCCTCATTTTTCTCTCGTTTTTTTTGTTATGAAACATGCAAACTACTAAATTAGGTAAATTACTATTATTAGTAATGATTAGAAGTAATAATGATAAGAAAAAACTACAAAATTGCAGGAAACGGTAGAGATAGAAGCAAGAGTGAATGGAAGCAATGGAGGATTAAAATCAGCTGTGATTGAGATTAGAAGAGAAACAAGTGGAGAAATTATAGCCACAGGAAGATTGTGGATGGCTCCACTTAGCGTCAAAGCCATACAAAATGTTTCTACTCTTAGTAAGCTTTGATTTTTTCTTAATTTAAGTGATTCAATTTCCCAAAGTCAAAAACACCACAAATCACCATTTTGAAAATTTGATTCTCTTCAATCAAATATCATACACACAATGTTTTTTTTTTTTTTGTAATAATTAAATAAACACACGACCCATTAATTAACATCAACCTCTACATCCTAAGAAAATCCAAATCCATGATATAATAATCTAATTACATACAAATATATAGAATTTTATAACACACGTACACCATTTAATTATGATCAACCAATTGGTCTTAGTTTAATTTAATAACTTCCTCTTCTTCTTTTCTCATACCATTAACCTTATCATTCCTCACCTGATCCACCGTAGGACCATAGGACCAGCTACACACAACGTAGTAGATGACATTAACGAAGCTCAAGATCGCTAAAACCCAATAGTAATAGTCATAGTGACCCTTGTTGATGTTATCTTCAATCCAGCTCACATTGCCCTGCTTTGAGCTATTCTTTACCGCATTTAGGATCACACTAGCCAAGATATTAGCCACTGCCATTCCTAGACCGAACAACGAAGCTGCGATACTCGACATGCTTTTAGGAAACTCGGTATAGAAAAACTCGGTCTGTCCTATCCCGGTCAAGGCCTCTGCTAAACCGTGTAGTACATACTGTGGTACAAGCCACATTGCTGAGATGCTCACTGTTGAGTTGGCATCGTTTGCGAGTCCTTGGCTTATCGCGGTTTTCCTTCTGTAATGTTCAACAGTTGCGGAAACCGCCATTGCTAAGAATGATATGAATAGCCCTAATCCCATTCGAATCTTGACATTGACTCTAACTGGTCTGCCTCGGATCTTTGAAGCTAAAGGGAGAATTGCGCGGTCGTACAGAACAACCCATGAGATTAAGGCTATGATTGTGAACATACCAAACGATCCAGCTGGGATTTGGAAGGTCGAATTGCTGCTTAAACGTCTGTCCATTGATTTAGCTTGAAGCAACTGAAAAGAGTTCTGGCTAACGTTTATCGACATCATTATCCCCGTGGACCATACCGGTATCACCTTGACCAACGCCTTGAGTTTCTCAACTTGGTCCGTTGTGCATAGCCTCCACTGGTTTAAGGCCAAACCATCAGAACCAAGGTCTTCATCGCGGTTACTTATGGCACAAGCTTTGTTTAAAAACCTAAGCAATTGCAAGAAAGTATCAATAAATAAAAAAACTAACCAAGAACTATATATGTGAAACTGATTTCACTTTACCTCAATTTGTCACTTGGAGCTTTGAGTTCAGAATCTTTCAAACGGTAATAACAATCTCTGGAGTCATGATGATCCGGCAAAGTTAAGTTTCTCTTCACGTAAGCTGCAGCAACCACTTGAGCTAAACCAGTGAACAGACTCTTGCTCACATCGCGCTTAACGTAGAGAGGAGACGCGAAAACAAACAAGAAACCCGCGAGCAGCATGAGAATCGCGGGTATTCCAAACCCGATTTTCCATCCTAGATGATCTTGAATGTAAACAATGACGGTGAAAGCGATCAAGACAGCAACTGATGAAGAAGCGTAGTACCAACCAAAGAAACTCTCAAGAACTCTCTCGTTCTTAGGATTCTCTTTGTTGTCCAATTGATCAGCACCAAAGGCTAAAGAACATGGCCTGATTCCTCCTGATCCAATCGATATTAATGCGAATGCGGTATACAAGAGAGCCAATTGAGAAGATGTCGCGGAACTGCAGTTGGTTCCGGCTGTTGCTACACACGGTGATGGTTTTACTTGCGGCAACATCGCCGTTAGCCATAGAACCACCATCCCCTGTAACATTTTTGATTCAGACAAATTTATTAAAACAATGTAGTAGGTTAGATTTTGACGTTTTTGTTTTTCATAATAAAAATGTAGTTATCACTTCATTCGTAAAATCTGTAGATGTCTTCCAAAAAAAGTACTTCCAAGAACAAGAATCCAAGTATTAGATCAGAATCTACACGTACGTCAATTGTCACATCCATCATACGAAAACATTATTTTCTTACGGAAAATGATTGATACTCGAGATGAATGATTGATGTAGAGATTTCAAAATCAATTGATGTCACTATGTATATGATAAGTTTTTTTTTCCAAGTGGGTGAAATAATAAGTTTGATCAAGAATGGGACAAGTAGTACAAAAACATGGGTCACCAATCGATATTGCTTTCATGTCTAACACTTATATGTTGGCCAAAAAACTAATGTCAAATCCTTAAATGGTGGCAAAATGTAGGTCCACGTCAGCTTGACCCATATATTTGGACATATAAATAATGAAACTCTAAGTCTACATACAACAAAAAGTAATAACAAAATGATATTTTTTATACATAGAGAGATGCAAGCAGTGTGGTCACTCACAATCACACAAGTTGCCAGAGAAAGCCCACAAGACCATAACCACAAGGAAAGCAACAAACAAGATTTTAAGGAATTAATAATGATATTAAATACTTTATGATTATTTAAGACCTGTTATTATATAAACTCACATGGACATTTCAGAACACCTGGCTTCGAATTTAATTTTACCGACTTTTATATTTTTGATGGACACAAATATTAAAAACAAATCAAAGCGGGTTTAGTTTCTCCATTCATTGGACAGCAATTTCAGGGAAGCACATGCAACATGTGAAAATTTTGACTCTTAATGGAAAAAGGCTTCTAAAAAGCTTAATCATATCAACTCTTAAATTAGAAATTTCACTGTAGATGATTATCATTAGATATTATAGTACTTAAAGCAGAAATATACAGCTATCAATGATTTAGCAAAACCAACGGTAAAAAGTTATAAAATTTTAGTAAAAACCCCTGAAATTTACCATACCAATCTTTTTTTTACTATTTCGAGAATATAAAATAATTAAATAATTACATACAAAACCTCGTACCATTTAATTCTTGGCCCTTAATTCTATGACTTGGTTAGATTTTATGGAATTCTCTTTTTGTTGTCGACGCAAGTAAAGTCAAGTCCAATTATCGAAAACTATCAAACCGGAATTTAACTCCAATTATCAATGCATGTAAGTAAGGTCCAATTGTCTAAAGCCAAGTAATAAAACACTGAATACAAGCACGATATTTCACCCAAATCAACTTAAACCGAAACTTTCGGTTTAGATTCCCAATTTTAATAAAACTCAACCTTTACTGACAGTAAACATAAACAAAGCATTTCCAAACCAAAGGCTAACTAGGTGGTGAAAAATGTTGAGTCAAAGAAGTGGCTAAAAAATTGAACCGGAGTAAACCGGGAGAAAGAAGAAGCGTAAACCGGTTAAATAGGGGACGGAAATTACCAGGAGACTGGAGAGAGAAGCAATGACAATGGTGAGAAAGCGACCCAAATATGAATCTGAGAGAAAAGCTCCAACGAGAGGCATGAAATTAGTAGCAGCAACCCACATGAACAAGACAGTTTGTCCTTTAACAAGTCCCAATCTGTAATCACTCATCAGATAAAGAATCATGTTCTGTAATAATCCATAGCTCGCCACTTTCTCGAACCCCTCGTTTGCTTCACCGAGTAACAAACAAGATGAGATAAAATTAGTAACAAGATTTGGGTTTTTGTCTAAAAAAGTGAGAGAGATCGTTTGTTACCAATGATGAAGGGCATAGTGAGAAGACCACCCTTTGTTCTTCTTCTTGTAATGGGTTGTTGAAGAGTCTCCTTTGACTCTGTTTGATCCGGAGGGTTCTCCATTGTTGTTACCTTTCAAGCTTCGAGAGAGGGGAAGAGAGAAAAGTGAAAAAGAGAAGAGAAGGAGGAGAAGATCTTTGTCTTTGTGAGAGTTTTGAGTTAATGCGATCTTATTTTTCAGTTCAGACAGCGAGGAATCTCTGTTTTCTGCGACGAGTGAGCAATAATAAATGGCTGTTATTTAAATACTACATTTTCTTTTTCCCTCAAGGCAAATTGTTTTTTAATTTTTTAATTTTATTAATTAATTTATCATAATGATTTTTATAGAGTGAGGTTTTATCCTATATGGCACACGACAATTTTCATTCTTAGTTAGAACTTAGAAATGATTTGTTAGTAGTATGAAAGAAAAAAAGTTAGATAAAACGTCATTTTCCTAATCTTAGCTAAATACAAGTTGAAACATAAATGCCAGAAATATTCGTTTTTTTGTGAAGAAAATATCTAAAATGGAGAAGATTAACTTACATAGATATTTCAAAAAGAAGAGAAAAGAAAAAAACAGTACATTGTACATCAAACTTCCAATGTTCCATCATCCATGTTACTTACGTCAAACATAAAATGGTCTGGTGTTATTGACTTATTTTTGAAATAAATCCAATTTATTATTATTTATGTACATTTCAAATTAGTTAAATATGTTAATGTTATATACTTCGAAACCATAACTATTCTATAGATTTTTTGATGAAATAGTTGTTGGAAGTGAATTTGCAATGTAGAAGAATCAATCACAAGAATTTCAATATTGTATTATCTTCTAAAGATGTCTTCTAATCAGACTTAAACTCTTAAAAAGTTTATGAGAGCTTCAACTATATCATTATACTGTAACTAAACATGTAAATGGCTTTCCACAAATCACATCCAATTATCGAAAGGAACGGATCAAAAATCATAACAAAAGTTTACTAATAATTGAGAATGGAAAACATCCCATGAGGTTAACAGCTTTTGTTTTGGCTCTCTCTCTTCCTCTTTTCTTGACAAATTGAAACTTTTTGTTATTCAATTCTTTTTTTTCAGTTTAAAGTTAAAAAATGGATTCATTAAAGTAAGTGCAATCATATATAAAGTTTTTTTTAATTCGCTTTCTCCTTATCACACTAATAAGTCAACATCTCAAAGAGTCGGCCCAAAGAATATAATAAAATAATAGCATACGAAAGTTTACCAAACCCATGTAACAATTGACCTCATGAATAATAGTTTATGTTTTAACAAAAATATGAATAATAGTATATGTTTAACTGTATAATTTTCTATGTATCTAAGAAGTTTCGGACTTTACGATGTATAGTAACTTCGACCAAGAGATTAAATTAGTAGTTTTCCCTGCTAATGTCGACTTTAAGACGAACCCCATCTTATAAAGTTACTCGTATCTAATCGGTTAAACTATCCATTCCAAATTAACAATTATATTTTCTTATGTGACTTAATCCAAATAATGAATGCAAAGAAAACTAACATTCATTATTCACAAAACATTATATATTGCTAAACAATATCATACTGTTAGATTCTGAGGATATAAACTACTGTATCAAAATACTTATCACTAATTTGTGATTCTATATCCTACAGGCTATATATCATTATACGCTAAGTAATTACGTTTCCAAGTTAAATGATACAAGTATTTGAAAGTTTCTGCCTAAACCAGATTATAAGTAAAGTACTTATGTTCAGTACAAAATTAAAAATGGTGCAACCAGATTTGAATGAAAAAGTTCGTACAAAATTAAGTGCGGTGTCTGATGATGGCAGAAGACTCGCTAGTAGGAACCAAAAATGAAATTTCATTATCCAAAAATTTATTTGTGGTCTTTCATGCATCCACATGAACAGTTTCAATACCAAATACCTAATTTAGTTTTTAAAAAAAATCGTAATTAATCAATACATCAAGAATTCAACATTAGATTATCCTGCTATTAAAAAAATCTCTTAAAATAATTTCTTAGAACATTAGAATAATTTAAAAACAAAAAGTGAATAAAAAGCCATAATGATGAGAGTGACATGGTCATTTGCCTTGCACGTGGGTGTTTGGATACTCTGCAATCTCCTTTTTGACAAACTTGTTAATCCACACTACTCATTATGTCATTTCATTTTTAATTTGTGATCATCATAACTACTTAGCCTCGTCGTAACAACTTAACCCAAGAAAATCAGAGTTAGATCCAAATAAAAGTGATGGGACACTTTAAAGAAACGAAACAAAAAAAAAAACACTGTGGATAAAGCAAAAAGCAAATGGTAACATAAATTGTTTTTACTATATACATTTCGGCGTTTGTGAAATAATACAGTCGAAAGAAATGGTCTCTAGGTTAACACTATGCATAGAATTTGGTGAGAAACATTACAGAATATATTTCATTTAAATTCGGTGTTCGATAATGTTGTGAAAGAGTGAATGTAGATTGTGGACGAAGATAATTCTGGGACACTTCCAAAAGAAGAAGACTGTAGAAAATGAATTGTCTCTGAAACATTATTATTCAAAGATTGCTTGACTTACACGCCACCTCCTCATTTTTCCTCCATTTCTTACTTCAAGAAGGAAAGGTCTATTGAGGTATGTGTCAGGTTTCAGACTTATTTTTTCTTCTCAAATTCAAAAAAAATATATTATTTTGTCAGACTCATTTTTCTCACCTACTCTACTTTCTTATTCAATGTTCTCTCTATTTTTTTTTAGCTCTGTTCCAGTCCCTTCTCCATTTACACACAAGCTAATTACCTTGTCTTCTTCTTGTTGTAATTTATTAAAAATTTAGAAGGTGGGTATTTTGTTACTTTGCTATTGAATTGGTTGTTATGGAAATTGTTGGATATTAAGGTCCAGTCTGTAAATTGGAGAATTTTAATGTCGAAACTATTTGAGTTATTTTCGCATACTGTAGTTACAAGTATCACGTTTTAATAACTCACTGACCATCAATCCATAATGTCATTTAACACAAAAAGCTGCGAGGTATAAGCTATATACGAAAATTGGTTAAATTAATAACTTGATAAAAGAAAAAAAGAAGAAAAAGTATATCCTAGTAATCAAGTGAATTTACGAGAGACTGATAATAAGTACTCCTAAAAATTATTACTGTAATATTATTGTATTACCTCTGTTTTCAAATCATTAGATGCTTTAGTTATATCATCACACGTATATAAAATAAAAAAAGATATCTGTATTTACAAATCTACTATTTTTATATAAATTTGTATTCAATAAAGTAATACCTACACCTAAAAAGTATAAAACATATATTTTTTGTTGATAAATGAACATCTAAAAAAGTGTTATATTTAGGAAGATAGTTTAGTGAATTTCCATCTAGTATATTACTAGATACCAAAATTTGAGACGATGTGCTAAAAATATGTTTGTTTGCGTATGATTTTTACATAGATACGACATAACCTTGACTCCTGCTTTAACCAAAATTTGTTTAAGAAAAAAAAACAATGAAGCCAGCGAGGCGTATTATTTCAGTTACAAAGAGGAAAATTCATGAACTTGCCGTTTATCTATCTAAAAATTCATGAACTTGCCTTTGATATTTCAACTCTCTATTGTCCCCTTTCTTTTCATAAGTCAAATCAATCTATTATCATAAATCTAAAAAATTCTTGTCACATTTTTCTGCACCTTCTATTTTAACCTCGGAATCAATAATCGCAAAATCAAACGTTAAATCATCATATAGCTAGAAACAATATATAGTTTTTTTATAAGAAATACGATTTAATTGGTCATATATTTTGATTTATCAAACTGTTTTGGTGAAAATACATTGCCAACACACACACTCACAAATATTTTAAAACCTGATCAATATAGGTATTTATATTTTTAACAACAAATACACAAGTCAACTTATGAAAAAAAAAAAAAAAAAATGGTAGTAGTAGACTTCCATTTTATCAACTTGAGAAAGTTGGAAATTGAAAGAGAGGTGCTTGTCTTGTAAAGTCCCCCCATTGTTGTAAGGGTTACACAAAGGAATGTCCCTCGTAATCATGAAATGAGCTGTGTTACATCACTCTCTAGATTTTCTCTTCTTTTCCTTTAATCATATAACGTCACTTCAAGTATTTTTTATACTCCATCAATATAAACAATTCCTTCGCCTTATTTTCTTCCTAGAACAATAAACGATGCATCATTATTTCAGGTACATGCACACATCTGCAAGTAAATGTAAATACTCCATGTAATTACAAAAAAGAGAGAAGATATGTCAAATGAAAATCAATGTGAAGTTTCTCTCAACTAACATAATATAATGATGACTATATTAATGTTGCTCATCATTAAAGATATTACGATGGACACAACATTTAAAGATATTTATATGGCAAAGCTATGTGTCTAAATTTTGTAGGTTTTGAGTGTTAGAAATTAAGAGGAGTTGGTGAAATGAATTATGGAGTAGTAGGATCAAGTTGGAATATTACTTAGATTAGTGAAAATCTTATAGAGGTGGATTGTTTATTTAGATGAAAAATGAACCAAAACTAGAGGGAACAAAGTGGAGATGGTAAAGCAATAAAGGGAGGTGAGGACAATGAAGTGAGGATAACCATTACCTTCCATTTCTCTCTTTGCCCATGTTACCTTTCTTATCCCCTTTAATCATGAATACTCTTTTCTATATATTTCACAATTATTATTGTATAATAACACAAATTAAAGAGATGTTTTGATAAGAAAAGGTCACACATTTGAATCGAATGATAATTTTCGACATTATTTTTAGTATTTTATTAAACGTAATACATTTTATTTTTTTGGACGGGATTACAAGAAAAGTATACAACAATAGGTGGAGATTTTGTAACTTACAACAACAAGATTAACATTTTCTTTATTACATGTACAAACAAGAAAACAAGATAAAAGAAGGGCTTAAGATGGTCTTTGTCAAGCAAGTTCTTCGGACCACTCGTGTAATGTAGGAGTCTTGACTCCAATATTCTTCATGTCAAGAATATTCGCTGATCCAAAGGAAGTTACGACAATGTTAGTTCCTCTTTTCGGAGAATGACCAAAGAAGAAAGAAATATTCAAGATTCTTCTGACAAATTAGGTTAAACCACAAAGACAAACACCAAGAGTAGAAAAGATGGGTATTTACCAGTATGGATCTCTGGTGTTGCAGCAGCTGTGGCATCTGTAATAACAGTCACATTGGGATAATCCAGCGCCACTGCATCAAACACCGTTTGCCGGATACAGTTCGGCGTTTGCACACCTGAAAAAAAGGTTACAGAAACAGCTCCCTTAATCTTAGAGAACCGTAGATATAGAAAGTTTCACTGAATAAGATAGTCTTAAGACTCTTAACATAACTCACCAGCAATCACTAACTTGGTAACCCCTGAAGTTTGCAAGAAGGAATGAAGATTGGTACTAAAGAAAGCACTGAAACGAGTTTTCACAATCTTATAGTCATCTTCTTCGTTGATCATCAATCCATCAACCAATTCTGCTCCTACGGTGCCTTTAATAACTGGCCCGACTTTCTCAGAACTGTAGTTATGGCGCCTGAATAATTCAACATCTCTTCCTTGACGATCATGTTCTCGAACAACCTAATACCATGAAAAACACTTTGTCTAAGAAGACTCCCACACACTGAATCGAAACTAGTGTTATCTCATATGATTCATCAGTATCTAAACAATTTGAACATACAATCCTTAACCTTGAGTAATCAAGCCAGAAATTTGTTTCTGGATAAGAAAAGCTCTCAAGAGTAGTAACACTTGACTTGGAAACTAAAGATCTCACATTAAGATTCTGGAAACAGAACATGCAAGCAAAATTAAGAACCCATTTTACTCCATTTTCGTTTCATCAAAGATTTTTGATATCAAGTTCGAATTCATTATAACACAACCAATCAATTCCAGAATTTTTCTAAATTTCTCAAGCAAGTTACAACTCCATGCCTTGAAAAGGATAAGAGAAATGGAGAAAATACCCAAATTACGAGAATACCACGCTGCCTCGCGAGTTCGACGACTCTGATAACATTAGGAACTATAGATTTTCCTCCTTTCACTTGCGTCACAGCACCTTCCTCTATGAAATCGTTCTGCCCACAAAAAATGAATTCAATCAAACTCTCCAAAACCCCAGAAAACACACAAACAAAATCAACAGAGAGAGAGAGAGATGGAGACCTGCATGTCGATGACGAGTAGAGCCGTGTTCCTCCATCTCTCGGCCATAGTTCGTTCCCCACAAAGCGAACAAAGAGAGATTTTCGAGCATAGTGATGCTTGAATTGTAAATTATTAGATTGGTGTGGCTCCTTTGGCGGAATCACGGCCCATCTGTCTTCTCATTCGGCCCAACAATAAAGAAAATAATATCCTCGCCGATTTTGTTTCTTTTTGTTGTCCAAGAATCCAAGATATATCTAAACCGACTGGTACTGAAGGAACAAAACAAACGTTGCCTAATTTAAATTTTAAACCTGCTCAAGCATCACATCACCAAGATTCACAACTGACTAAGATACTTATCAGAAAGCCACAGTAGAAAAGAATCTCCTGTATTAACAAACTTTTAGTTTAACTTATAAGAGAAGAGAAGAAGAAAAACTAAACGAAAAAACAAAAACTCTTCTTTTGCGGGAATCACACAATCTTCTATGACCCGGGCTTGGATATCTCAAGGTATACCATTTGAGTATACCCATTGAACACTGACTTATCCAGACGACCTAAACCGATTCGTTGGAACAACCGGTGCTTGCCATCTGCTACGATTGGTGGAGTCGCTCGAGCAGGGTCATACCGCGACTGATGGGTTAATGAAGGTCCTGCGACCGGAGGTAGCTCCCAATAGACGTCAAGAATTGATTCAACGTAGCGACTGTTTTGAAAATGCTGATTGTATGAGATCGGCGTGTTAGTGTGGTTGAAATCATCTCTCATTTCTCCTTTAACTCCCCACCATGTTTCCCCTGGTCCGCACAGTTCCTCTGTATCAACTGCTTTTTCCCAGAACTTCTTCCTCTTTGATCTCATCCTAGCTTCATCGCTGTCTTTGAAACAGCTGTGTCCGCCTCCTGGAGAAAACAAACCAATCCATATGAGAAACAATCCAATTCCAAACCCTTGTGTATCTATTGTGTGATCGCTTTAGAACTCCCACCTCTTATATGTGACTGATCACATATCTGTCTCAGCGAATAGTGATCCCCGGTTCCTGTATCGTAGTTATCCTCGAAAATGAGATGTCGGAAACCAGCTTTCAGTGCCTGCTTTAGCCTGCTCGTTTGAAAATATGTAAAATAAAATCAGTGAATGCTTAGCACATACAATACCGGGAAAGAGATGAGAAATGAAAAACTACCTTTTGAGTTCATTCTGATGGTCATCGAAAAAGACAATTACACGGCTGAGATCTGTTATACCATGTTTTCTCAACACATTCTTCCAATCAACACTTCCAAAATCAACAAAATCTTTGCCTGCAAAGTATGTGCAGTTTCCATCTACATAAGCAGGTCCCTTTCTCAGATACTTCTCAGGGTGCCTAGGAGTAAGTGAAATCATAGGTGTATCTGGCATCGCCTGCCGCAGAACCCAAGTAGAATGTCCCTTAAAAGCACCACTCTCAATCATCATATCTGGCTTTAGCCAACGGGCCATGAACCATAACCCAAAGCTATGATCAAAACCCATTCCATACATATTGTTCTTTATCGGTCGTGTTTCATATATCGGCACAAACTCTTCTAGACCCTTGAGTAAATCTTTGGATGTCCACTCAACTTCTTTTCCATGTTTCGATCTGCCTTTTGCCAAAGAAAAAAATTAAATACTTCCATAGCACAACAAATCATTATCATGTTGCTTTGATGGAAAAATAGAGAACAACAACATAGCTATCTAACAGTATAAAACTCGTAATCGAAGTGTACTAGAGGAGTTAATGGTTCTGCTCCATTGATTTGTCAACACACAGCACAGCCACTACTATAGTACTATCCAGAGATTAACCAGTGGAAGCTACAAGGCTTCAATTCAATGATACTAAAACCTCATCTGAATCAGATTTAGAGAACAATTTTCAAATTGACCTGAATACTATCAACAGAAATGGAAACCTAGATCAAATCTAACCAAAGCATTTTGAATAAATCTACATGGAAACACTAGAGATTCCACTAGAACCAATTCACAATGTCGAACACAAAACACACCAAGGCTTAAAAATAAGCAGAGATCTCAAGTGCTTACACCAAGGAACACCTAGGGCACCAAAATCCGATTCGAGGCCATCAAGACCGAAAAACCCGATCCGAGCAGCGGGATCGAAGCGGGAGATGCAAACAAAGCTGTGAGAATGGAAAGCAACGGAGATGAGGAAGAGAAGGACGAGGAAGAGGAGAGCGAGAATGAGACAAGGCCACCACTGATGACCGATCCGAGAAAGGAAATTGGAAGCAAGGAGGTAGATGTGTGGGCGTTTGGTTTTAGATTCGTCGGTTCCGGATTCGCCGGAAGCAGAGAGATCGGCGTCGGAGTGAGGACGGCGAGAGGAAAGAGCCCGATCTAGCATCGTCGTTGGAGTTTTCGGTGACTGAGAGTGCCAGAGTGATTGCCCATTGTTCATTCCTCTCTCCATTAATATCCTTTCTTAATCTCTTTTTCGAGTTTAATCAATTCTTTGTAATCTATAAAGTGTTTCCTCCTCACTTGAATGACAAAATAGAAAACCAAAACCGGCTAGCCCAAACCGGTTAGATGAAATTGGTTTTACTTATTGAATCAAAGACCAAACCGGCTTGTTCCTTCGAGAGCAAAACAAAGGCTTCGTCTTCTTACTTTAAACGCTAGGATCCGTATATTCCCAAAACCCTAATGAACTACCGGCGATTGGATGGCGCGTGGGGCTCTGGCCCTCGATAATCCGAGGACCACTAGTGGGGAAGAGTCCTAGTGAGTGCTCTTGCAGCTACTGTTTAAAACTTATGAACTAGTGCGTGCTCTTGCTGCTACTGTTTGATAACTGAGTCACAAACTTGAACCTGTGTTGTTTCGCTAATATCATTGTTTATTTGGAAGGAGACTCGCATGATAATTCTATGGTTTTGTAACTTGTAAGATAAGAAGTATTTGCTTTGATTTGGATTTCTTAAGTTTATTTTATCTTCCTTGATTTTCGGTGTTGTTTTGGTTCTTTAGTTTATGATCACTTTATTTTGGGCATTATATAAAGAGAGACACTATTGGAATGAATAAGAATCATCTTAGGAATTTAAGGAAAACGAGTTCTCGAATAACCAAAGCAGGAGATCCATTATTTGATGAGTTACTTGAAGAGAATGGTATCTTTAATCATATTGTCCCTTGTTTAGAGAGTTCATATAGAATTCCAAAGCTCTGCCTCGTCAAATATTCACTACTATTGCCACCAAGTTTTTTGAGATATTTGGATCTTTAATTTTAATTGGACCGGTTACCATTAAAGTATATAAAATTTATTGAATTGTTTGTCACGTTATCCGTGTAGCACCCGCAACACAACGTTGACGATTTTAATTTTTTTTTGTCAAATAAATATGCGATTAACAATCTTAAGAGTCTCCACACATTCACAGAGAAACCGTAACCCGGCTAGAGGGTTACAGAACCGGACTTCTTCAGATCTCTCGTTTCCGGTTTTGTACAAGAACATCTTCTTCTTCGTACGCTCTTCAGGTTCCATCTCGAAATGATCGTTGTATCCAGTGAATGTTACGACGAGATCGTTCTTTCTAGTAAACGACACGAATTCGACTTGATAATCGTAGATACGATCTTGTACAGAGATGAAACTCGACATTGAAAGGCTTATAATCTTGCTCCATGATCCGGTTTTCTCCATAACCGAAATCCGAATCTCCTTCTTGCACATTTCATACTCTGTAATACAGAGTTTTTGACTTGTAACGCCTAACCATGAAGACGTCACGCCTTGGTTGTAAACCGGGAGAGGGAGTTTTCGGTATTCATGTGTTGAGAGATTAAAGCATAGGATAAACCGGTCAGCACTAGACCGGTACGCAATCCAATAGAGGTATTGGTCCAAAAATGTACCTCTCCTGTCTCTGTAATGCCAATCAGGATAAGAAATACGTAGGCTCTCTCCCCATGAACCGGTTCTAAATTCGAAAACATGCGCCGTGGAAACATCAAGCCGGTCGATAAACGTTACGACTTTGTAATCGTCGTGAACCGGGTCATAACCGAAACCCAGAATGTTTGAATCTTGGTATATACCGGGATTTGGTACGATCTTGAATTGCTTCGAAAACGGATTCCAAACCATTAAAGTGTGATTCTTTAAGGTAACACATAAAGTCCCATCACAATGAAGCACACATGTAGATTCATCGATCATTGACTGATCCAAGGGGAAATCGAGCTTGTTTGTAATAACCGGATGCTTGCCTTCAACGTCAAGCATGTAAAAGTTCTTGTCGTAAAACGACACGAACTTTGCCGGAGACATGTCTCGGTACGTTTCTGTGAATCCAGGGTCGTTGATAAGATCTCTCCATGTCTTGCAGACGCATCTGAATCGAGCAAGATCCTTCATCGATAGCCTCACTAGAATCTCAATGGCTAATTCTTCCGGGAGAAATTTCGACATTTGATTTTTTTTGTGGTTGAAGACGTATCGGTATGGCTCAAAAAAGGGTAGGAAACAAATAAAAGGTTTTGTCTTTTGATGAATTAAAAATGAAAAAAAGTTAGGTGGAGTTGCAAATTTGCATTAAAATTTTATAAAAAGAGAACATTTCTACACCTCATTCGCGTGTTCCGGCATCACTAACTTCATCATTCATGATTACTCTAAACAAATTGATTTATTTATTGCTAACATATTTTAATGCAATATTTGACACGTACTTGAAGACTAATCAACCATTTCATCTCTAAGGTTATTCTAAGGTTATAGGCAATGGCAAATTTATTCAATAACCTTTTTTATTATTTTTTAACATTGCACATAATCTTTTCTTTCTTCCACATCATTATTCAACATCTACGTAATTTTTAATCACTTGTTTAATAAAATTCAACACTCTATCCTACAATTCTTATTTTATAATTTATATTTATTTATATATTTATTTGTTTGTGATTGCATATTAATTATAATTTTTGATAGATTAAAATATCAACTAAAATTATTAAATTAAAGAGGATAATAAAAACAAACTCTAAAATTAAATTTAAAATAAAAACAAGAGTTTCTTAGAGGATAATAAAAAAATTATGATAAAAATAATGTTTTTTTGTATTTGTCTTAATGAAATGGACCAAGTTTCTTTTTATAGAGTTTAAAAAGTTATGAATTTTCATATAAATATTTTTTTTTTTAAGTTTTGTTATATAATAATTGATTGTAAATAGATAAGGTGAGATAAAAAAAAAAAAACTTTTTACTTGTTCTTTAGGTGTGAGGAACATACTTTCTAATAAAATGATGACATGTGGTATTTGGGCCGAAAAAAATTTTATTCAACAAGTTGGATAGATTCAACACCCTAAAATCCACGTAATTTTTTTTCATTTTTCAACATCTCCATTACATTGATTAAACAGTTGAATAATTTATTCAACACCTCCATTGCAAATAGTCTAATATCGTGTTTCACCATCTATTTTGTAAAAATAAAAAGCAAGTCTTTAACGGTTATTACTTTCATATATTTTATATATCACCAATTTCATGATTTAGGTGCGATCCTTTCCGAAAATCAAAGTATTTCTCCTAATGCGATGAGAGCTTTGAATATCCAACCCATCTTCATAAGACACATCCTTGACTTATACAAAGAGTGAGAGTTGTTTCAGACTTTCAGTTGAAGGAGATGCTTTAATTTGATTATATCACACTTTTCATTTCTGCAACATACATATCCACAAGCTATGTCTATGCAATATTTTGAGATAAAAAAAAGTGCAAACAAAATAAATAAAAAAGCTTGTTTCAAATAAACACTTTAGGAATGACGCTTACATTTTTAAGTGGCAACTTTGTGAATCGGCAAAAGATAAGGAGGCAAATTCTGCTAACAAATTTGAAAAATCAAATTTGCCCCCTTATCCACTACCAATTTACAAAATTGGCAAAGGATATGCAACATAACTTCTTGGGGTAATATCTCCAGAAAGTGGCAATAACATTTTTTAATCGTAGAGAGGAGAAGTGGGAGGCTAAAGAGACTAAACGAGACCATAGGGTTTTTATAAGATGGGGAAAATTTAGGGTTTTGATTTGTTCAAATTTTATTAGTTATAAAAATAAACTAAAAATCAAAAGGATCCCGTGTAAAAGGGGAAGCAAATATAAAAATATTTTTAATATTTGATTTCTATATTCCGATTTCAGTTTTCCAAGTTTCCTTACATGAATACCAATTAAAACCGAGTTTCTATTTTCTTCGAGTGATTTGCCACAACTATAAAACTTTTTAAAAAAAAAATACTCAAAATACTATTAACGATTTGTTAAAACCAAACTTGTGCTTGCTAGCTTATGCGAGAGAGAGAGGCTTTGTGTGGTCGTCATTGACCACGTCTCTTGCAATTTATTTGTATGTTCGAAGAAAATGTCATTAAATGTAAAAAAATAGTCTCAAACGACGGCAAAAAGTCTCTCTCCATTGAGTATCCTCTACGGTTCTTGAATTGGTTTGGATACATATTTCGTGTATGAAAACTGAGGCGTATCAAGGCTATGGAGAATTTAAATCATAAGTGGGATCGTTGTTCCTCTTCTCATCAAACTCCTCTTTCTTTCAAAGGCAATCAGAAGCAGGTTTGTTGATTAATTTTCGAGATTCTTTGTTATAGCGTAGAGAAAATGTCAATCTTTGACATTTTAATATGTTGCTATACTTTGGATCTTTTTTTACTTGCTGTGTACACTTGAATTCTCAAATTCTTTGTAGATTGGACAAGGTCAGAGAGAAGTGTTCACACATTTTGTGTCACTTCCATTAGCCATATACCCTGACTTGACGAAAAATATCGAGGCTTTTCAGAATTCTGTATTGGGAAACAATGATAAGGATCCATTGAAGTTTCAGAGTACTTTAGCTGGTAAGATCACAAACCAAATAAAGAAATGTTTTAAGTGTAGAACATGTTTCTATGACATGTTTTTGGATATTGGACAGAAATGGGAATAGAAAAATCGATCTTTGTAACTCCCAAAACTTTCCATTTGACTGTGGTTATGTTAAAGTTAGAGAACAATGAATCTGTGGTTAAAGCTCAGAATATCCTTCAGGTATAAGTGATTCCTATTCTAAGAGACATAGTGTACTTGTTCTTCTTCTTAGGATTGCTTTGATGATTGAGGTGTTGTCTTTTTCTGAAAAGCAGAGTATTTTTTCTAATGTGAGGCAAGCTTTGAAAAACAGACCTGTCTTCATAAGACTCAGAGGATTGGTAATTGCTACAATTTCTAGTGGCTTGAAACATAATCTTTGAATCAATCCCAATGGTTTTTTGTCTTGTTAAGGAATGTATGAGTGGATCTTTAGACAAAACTCGCGTTCTCTATGCTCCTGTTGAAGAAGTTGGTCGTGAGGGCCGCCTGCTAAATGCTTGTCGTATCCTAATTTCTCTAAGCGCTTATTTTTACTTGTGTGAAGACATGACTTCAAATTACTATGCAAGTGCTTCTGAACTCTTTAACTCTCTAGTTTAGATGTTATCATTGATGCATTTGAGAATGTTGGATTTGCTGGTAAAGATGCAAAGTCACGCTTGAAGGTAATGCTTGTCACTTTTCTGTTGTTTACGTCTTTGACTAGGACAAAGAAAAAGATGGATATAACAATGTTTCAGCTTCTCCTTCATGCTTGTTCCTTATTTGCAGCTACACGCCACGTTGATGAATGCAAGCTACAGAAAAGATAAAAGCAAAAAGATGGATACTTTTGATGCTCGAGAGATACACAAAGAGTTTGAGAACAAGGATTGGGGAACATATCTAATCAGAGAAGCTCACATCTCACAACGTTATAAGTATGACCCCAATGGCTACTTCCATTGCTGCGCTTCACTACCTTTTCCACATAAGTGACATTGACAACGATCAAATCTCCTCCACATGATTTGCATTAGGAAAATTAATGTCAAAACTTAGGTAAGTATGGTATGTCACTGTGTAACTGTTTTTATATGTGTGTGTCACAGCGATTGGTAACTATGTGTTGTGTAACTTTTGTTTGTAAGTTAAGTTTTGGACAGTAATATTCTTCCTTCCGATGATTGGATTAGAAAATTCGTGAAAAGTGTTTGATTTTGTATTATTTCTGTTTATATCGCATGTTACTTCTTTTGGTAATTTTGTAGAATTGATGGTGTATTAGGGTTTACGAGTAGATGTTTTCTAGAAACAAAAGTATTTCTCCTAATGTGAGGCAAGCTTTGAATAACCAACCCATCTTCATAAGACGCATCCTTGAGTTATACATATTTAGTGGCTTGAATCATCTTTGACTTTGATTATCTATCCAACTTTTAATTCCTAAAACATAGAGATTCATAATAAATCTGTAACTTTAATTCGTCTCTTTACCAATTGAATGCCAAATCTAGATAGATCAAAAAGCGAACCAGCTCTTTCTAGACGAATAAGCTCTTTAAACTCTGTCGTATGTGTTGTTTCATAGGACCTTTCATCTTTTTCTTCTTCTCATAATTAGTTACCAGTGGCAAAAAGGGAAAAGTCTAAAAGGAACTCTAGAGTGAATTTAGTATGCAATTAAATAAATCATTTACTAGATAAGGGTTTGATTACAAACCTTAGGATAAATATTTGATTGTATCTCAAAGTATAAGAAATGTGTCAAGCAGATTCTGTGTTTTTTTTGTTTCGATTAAAACCGCTAAAACCTTGACAAGGTTGTCTCCACAAACAATATTCATATCAATCTCAAAGAATGCAACATGCAAAATGTTGTGCATATTGTTTGTGGAGGACCACCATCGTAAGAGGATTTATGTAACATAACTTAAAAGAAAGTGGCTATATATAACTTTTTTTGAAACCTTTTTCTACAAACACCTTGGATGTTCTTTAAATAAGATGAAAAGGCTATTATTCTAATGAACAACATGAAGCCAAAAGAAAATCCAAGGCGTTTGCAGAAAGAGGTTATAAAAGGCTCCGAAATATTTCATCCGAACCATAAACTTGTTAACACACCTAAAGAACAATGATGCAGTAATGGGAATGAATACACACGTCCATTTGACTGCTGTGATGGAAAGGATTTTATAAGGTGAGAAATTTTTAGGGTTTTGATTTTGAATAACTTAATTAGTTTTCTAAAAATTGAACTAAAAAATCAAAACAAAATCCGAAAGGAGGGGAAGTAAATATTTCTTTCGAAATTTGTGGAGATCTATATTTCCCTTTTCAATACTTTGATCTCGCTTTTTTTTTTTTGAAAGTATACGGTCAAATATATAATTTTCTAAACGTAATGGGGTTTAGCAGCAAATAGTCGTAAATACTGGCGGAAGAAAATGATATTTTACGGCTGAATCATCACCGGAGAATGAGAGGAAGATGTTCGCTTACAGGACTCTGTTTAGGTTCGTTTTCTCTTCAAAAAAAAATTGATTCTTTCTTCTGAATTCTATGATCTTTTATCAATCTAACAAAACCCAAAATTTTATTTTCTTCCTTGCGATGGTTGGATTAGAAAAATCGTTTGATTTTGTCTTATTTCTTCTGTTTATGTCTCATGTTGTTTGTTTTGTAGGATTGACCGTGTATTTGGGTTTACGAGTAGATGTTTTCAATCGAAACCGGTAATTCAATAATTTGTTGTCTCCTTGGCATTTTGTTACTCTAGTTTTTGGCAAGTGTTAGTCTTTGTAAGTGATTTGAGATTTTTTTTCGTGGAATTTGGATTTGATGTTTTGTGGCTACACCACTTCACATTTCAGGAATCTTTTAGTATCCTGAGCTTTAGGGGAAGTGAGAAGAGTGCCATGGATGGATATAAGAAGCAGAAGATGGTAAATTTAGTGTGGAGACCCATCTCCACTCAAACCTCTTCAGTTATTGCTGGTTAGGATCTTTAATTTAGCAGTTTAATCGAATATTCCATCCCGGTTTTGAAAGTTTCCACCTTTATGGCTTTCACATGATGAGACAGAAGCTGGAAATGAAGTCCAAGAAGTAGCTCAGTGTAGCAAATCAAGTGATGTTTCTAAGGAAGTTATTGAAGGAGAGACAGCTTCAGTTGTTTCAGCTGGAAAGCATTCAGTTTCTCTTGAGGTTCTTTGTTCCTTCTGTTACTTGAAGTTTCTTTGTGCTCTTTTGTTTCAACTACTTAACAGACTTTATGTAATTGGTTTCAGGTTGGGGCTTCTTTGATTAAGTTCATTAGAGGGAAAGAGTAAGAGCTCTAGTTTGTTAATCTTATCCTTCGAGGTATACTTACGTGCTAACGGGTTTGCATTCTTTGCAAAAGAGGAACGACGCAGATGAAACTTGAAGAGGAAATGGGAGTGAAGATCATTCTTCCATCATCAAGGAACAAAGATCATATCAGTAAGAGTTTTTGGAACCAACTGTAATGTATAGTTTGATATCTGAGCCCTTAATCCTAGCTGGCTGACTAGCTACCATTTTTAAACTGATTTTGGTTCACCAAATCTTGTTTTGTTGTGTCCTTTTTTCTTTGCAGGCATTGAAGGCGGTTCAGTGGATTGTGTGACTAAAGCTTCAAAAAGAATAGCAACCATTATCGATGAGGTCCCTTGTCGTTTCCTTTTGAACTTTTATTATCATACTCGGCTTTTTATTTTCCTTCTTGTTCTACTTATTTCGTTCTGATTGTGCGCTTTGGAATTCATATTCTAGGTTGTAAGGAGTCCAAGTCTCGACTACTCACACTTTGTATCACTTCCATTAGCCATACATCCTGAGTTAGTGGACAAGCTAGTGAATTTTCAGAATTCTATCCTCGGGATCCATAGCATAGCTAGTGATAAGCAAGACGACCAAGCTAATAGAGCAACCACAAGTGTGGCAGTTGATCTAAAAGCTAATAGTGAAACAAACCAGGTCAATGTGGGTATCAAGAGCATACCAATTGTCAGTTACCCGCCTAAGGCCAAATCAAAGTCATCTACTTTATTGGGTAAGAAAATACTGAAGTCGTTTGATTTGATCTAAGAAAGAAGATAAAGTGTTCCCTCTGATATGCTCAGTAACTTTTTATACATTGACAGACTTAGGAATTGAAAAGTCCATATTTATTAAGCCAAGTACTTTTCACTTGACTGTGGTTATGCTGAAGTTATGGAACAAAGATCGTGTCAATGCAGCGTGTGATGTTCTGAAGGTAATTTCTTTCTGAAGAGATGTCATTCATTTATTAGGAATGCTTAATGAAACTGAGTTTTCTCTATTCTACAATCCAGAGTATATTTCCTAGTGTGATGGATGCTTTGGATAACAAACCAGTATTCATTAGACTTAAAGGATTGGTAAGATGATACATCCTTAGCTTTAGTTTTACAATTCATTTATGTACTTGGTCAGCTTATTTCTATTCACTCATCTGTCATGTTGCTTATTTGCTATATTCTTAAGGATTGTATGAGAGGACCATTAGACAAGACTCGTGTTCTCTATGCTCCTGTTGAAGAAATTGGTGATGAAGGCCGGCTTTTACGTGCTTGTCGTATCCTAGATTTTAGTACGAATGTTATTTATAGTAGTGGCATGGTTAGACCGTTAAATTAAGAGTTTAGTGTAAATGCTTTCGATTTTCTTAATACCAAGTTCAGAAGTTATTACTGATGCATTTGTGAAAGCTGGGCTTGTTCTCGAGAAAGATGCAAAGCAAAGCTTGAAGGTAAAAGCTTTCTGAGTATGACGAGATTGTTGCAGTCACTTAACGTTAGCCAAAGGCTCAGAACTAATGGAATTGGAAGTAGTGAATCGTGCTTCTGTTTCATACTTTTTCCTTTCTTTGCAGCTGCATGTGACCGTGATGAATGCGAGGCACAGGAAAAGGAGGTGATTGATTCCCAACTCCAGACTTATGTTTAGATAAAGAAAACAATGTTACAAACCTCTGATTATCTGAAAACCCTTTTGGTCTCAGAAAGAACAATAAGAAGAAGATGGAGACGTTTGATGCAAGAGAGATACACA